>NC_083227.1:2719201-2801701 GCF_032191835.1 Heteronotia binoei
CACCTGTGTGTGGATTCTTAAGATACTTTTGTAGACTGGAACTCACATTGAATCTCTTCTATACTCTGTGCATTCAAAATAGTCCTCCCCTGTGTAGATTCTTTGATGCTGTTGAAGATTCTAACTCTCAATGAATATCTTTCCATGCTATTGAGCATTCAAAAGGTTGTGGAGACTGGCTTTCAAACTGAATGTCTTCCCATACTCTGAGCATTCAAAATATCTATCCCCTGTATGTGTTCTTAGATGCTGTTAAAGAAGGTCACTACAACTGAATCTCTGAGCATTCAAATGGTTTCTCTCCTGTCTTCATTCTTCAGTGCAGTTGGGCTGGAACTCACACAGAAACTCACACTGAATCTCATTCCATGCTCTGAGCATTCAAAAATCTTCTTCCCTGTGTTGGTTCTTTGGTGCTTCTGTAGACTCGAACTCACACTGAATATCTTTCCACAAGCTGAACATTCAAAAGGTTTCTTCCCTGTGTGGGTTCTTTAATGCTGTTGAAGATTACCACTGTCACTAAATCTCTTTCCACACTCTAAGCATTCAAAAGGTATCTCCCCTGTGAGGGTTCTCTGATGCTTTTGGAGACTGGAATTCACACTGAATCTCTTTCCACACTCTAAGCATTCAAAAGGTTTCTCTCCTGTGTGGGTTCTCTGATGTTGCTGAAGATTGCCACACTGACTGAATCTCTTTCCACACTCAGCATTCAAAAGGCTTCTCCCCGATGTGGGTTCGATGATGACACTGAAGTTCACTACGCCGACTGAATCTCTTTCCACACTCTGAGCATTCCAAAGGTTTCTCCCCTGTGTGGGTTCTTAAATGCTTCTGAAGACTGCCACTTTGACTGAATCTCTTTCCACACTCTGAGCATTCAAAAGGTTTCTCCCCTGTGTGGGTTCTCTGATGCTGTTGAAGACTGCCACTCCAACTGAATCTCATTCCACACTCTGAGCATTCAAAAGGTTTCTCCCCTGTGTGGATTCTCTGATGCTTTTGAAAAGTCCCCCTCGTACTAAATCTCTGTCCACACTCTGAGCATTCAAATGGTTTCACACCTGTGTGAGTTCTTTGATGCCATTGAAGACATCCACTGCCACTAAATCTCTTTCCACACTCTGAGCATTCAAAAGGTTTCTCCCCTGTGTGGGTTCTACGATGATACTGAAGACTGGTATTCTCACTAAATCTCTTCCCACACTCTGAGCATTCAAAAGGTTTCTCCCCTGTGTGGGTTCTTAAATGCTTCTGAAGACTGCCACTTAGACTGAATCTCTTTCTACACTCCGAGCATTCAAAAGGTTTCTCCCCTGTGTGGGTTCTCTGATGCTGTTGAAGACTGCGATTTGAACAGAATCTCTTTCCACACTCTGAGCATTCAAAAGGTTTCTCCCCTGTGTGGGTTCTAAAATGCTTCTGAAGACTGTCACTCTCACTAAATCTCTGTCCACACTCTGAGCATTCAAATGGTTTTTCCCCTGTGTGAGTTCTTTGATGCCGTTGAAGATGGCTAGCTCGACTAAATCTCTTTCCGCACTCTGAGCATACAAAAGGTTTCTCCCCTGTGTGGGTTCTCTGATGATACTGAAGAATGGAACTCCCACTAAATCTCTTCCCACACTCTGAGCATTCAAAAGGTTTCTCCCCTGTGTGGGTTCTCTGATGATACTGAAGACTGGAACTCCCACTAAATCTCTTCCCACATTCTGAGCATTCAAAAGGTTTCTCTCCTGTGTGGGTTCTTAGATGCTGCTGAAGAGTGGAACTCGCACTGAATGTCTTTCCACACACTGAGCATTGAAAAGTCTTCTTCCCTGTGTGGGTTCTTTGTGGCTTTTGTAGACTGGAATTCATACTAAGCTTCTTTCCACACTTTGAGAATTCAACATGCTTCTGTGCTGTGTGTATTCTTTGGTGTACCAAAAGCTGTGTTCTGTATCTGAAGTACTTTCCACAATAATGACATTTACATGTCTTCGTTATACTGTGGTTCAGGAAACATGCATTTCCCTTGTTTCGACCGGAGGATGTCATTCCATTCTTGGAACAGATGAATGGCTTCACTCCTGAAGGAGTCCGTTGGTGACGGCTGGAGACTGGGATTTCATGGAAGCTGCTTCCTTGGCAAGGAATGGTCTTAATTCCCCTTTTTGCTGTACGGTTTCCTTCCTGCCTCTGTGGTTCATCTCTGTTCTCGAAGTTTCCTTCAGCTTGTGCAGTCTTGGCTTTTTCCAGTGGGAACCCATGAAATTCCCCAACTGGCTCTTTAACATCTCCTGCTGGAATAAAGAGGGAAGTCAAATCGCAACTCACACAAGGAGCCAAGGAACCTACCACAAACTCCTAACTCATGACCATGCAATTTTGACTCCTGAACTGCTGGTCACAACCTTTCCCTGCCCACCCCTCCTGTAGAGCTTTTCCTACATTCTGACTATCCCTCCCTCCCCAAAACTCTCTAAATGTACTTCAAGAGAAAAGGTGGCAAAGATATTTTCCTCTGTGCTTCCCGTTTGCCTTGCCATGAAGGTCTTTAGACCTGCAGTTTGGTGTAGTGGTTAAGTGTGCAGACTCTTATCTGGTATAACTGGATTTGATTCCCCACTCCTGCACTTGTAGCTGCTGGAATGGCCTTGGGTCAGCCGTAGCTCTCGTAGGAGTTGTCCTTGAAAGGGCAGCTTCTGGGAGAGCTCTCTCAGCCCCACCCACCTCACAGGGTGTATGTTGTGGTGGGTGAGGGGAGCTAAAGGAGATTGTGACCACTCTGATTCAAAGCATACGGCAGGATATAAATCCAATATTGTCTTCTTCTTTGATGATTAAATACAAAAGTGATCATAATGTCTAGTCCCGTGTCAGAGAGTTTCCTTCTTTGTGTGATGAGAGTGAGCAAGAGCTGATCTTTAGACTCCCATGACAGAGGTCTGCTGGCTAGGGGGAGAAGTCAGGATTTCACTGCAGCCTTTTGTACATCCCTGCTTTCTTTGGGACAGAGAGAAGAGGAGGAAGAGTGAAACGAGGCCTTTGTCTGTCTTCACCTCAGGTCACTGCGCCCTCCCTGCCTCTCCTGCTGGCCACGACATTGACCACATTGACTCTTTAGCTTGGAGAAACGTCGACTGCAGGGTGACATGATAGAGGTTTACAAGATGATGCATGGGATGGAGAAAGTAGAGAAAGAAGTACTTTTCTCCCTTTCTCACAATACAAGAACTCGTGGGCATTCGATGAAATTGCTGAGCAGACAGGTTAAAACGGATAAAAGGAAGTACTTCTTCACCTAAAGGGTGATTAACATGTGGAATTCACTGCCACAGGAGGTGGTGGCGGCCACAAGCATAGCCACCTTCAAGAGAGGTTTAGATAAAAATATGGAGCAGAGGTCCATCAGTGGCTATTAGCCACAGTGTGTGTGTATGTATAAAAATTTTTGCCACTGTGTGACACAGAGTGTTGGACTGGATGGGCCATTGGCCTGATCCAACATGGCTTCTCTTATGTTCTTATGTTCTTACAGTGGCCCCTGGACCAGGCCAGTGTGTCGGCTGATCTCAGAGCCCACCCAGCTCCTGGAGTCCTCCAGAGGGGGGGAGTACAGGACCAAGCCTCACAAGGACCTATTGCTTTTCCATATCTTGATTCACACTTCATCACAATGGCAGCAATTTGCACCTTTGAAAGATCCTTACCCAGACAGGCCACATTCCCGTAGTTCTCCAGCATGACTTCCCTGTAGAGATCTCTTTGGTCTGGATCCAGCAGGGCCCACTCAGCCTCGGTGAAAAACACAGCCACCTCCTCGAAGGAAAAAGGACCCTGAAAGAAAAAGCAGGTTTCCTCATCAGAGACTGTCCCAGTCAGGACTGTACTCTGGAGAGGGGCATTCTGGGGTGGTGCAGGACGGAGAGCTTGCCAGGGGGGTAAAGGGAGCGGCCTTCAGAGCCCCTCTCGCTCAGACACATGAGCAGCAACTGCAGGAGCAAAAGCCCCCCTGAGGAAGAGGGGGGAACTCAGGCAGTCCCCCGCTCATCTTCCCTACCTGGACTGCAGGGGCGGCAGCCGTTTCCGCTCCTCCACAAAGACTCAGCACCGTCTCTTCACTGCCTGTGAAGGAGAAAACATTGGATGAAAGGGTGTTAGCAGAGAATTCATGTTTTCTTTGCTTGTTCAAATCCTGCTTCGTGCACCCCTGTGCCCAAGGCTGTAAAATCCTGGCCTGGGTATACTTTAAAAAATGTGTAACAATTTTGAATAAACTTGAGGGAGAGGTAAGGAGAAGCCTCAGGGAGGGGTGGAGTATAATCACTGCCAACACATTTGCAGTGTGGTGTACTGAGCCAGTGCGGTGTAGTGGTTAAGTGTGCGGACTCTTATCTGGGAGAACCAGGTTTGATTCCCCACTCCTCCACTTGCAGCTGCTGGAATGGCCTTGGGTCAGCCATAACTCTGGCAGAGATTGTCCTTGAAAGGGCAGCTTCTGTCAGAGCCCTCTCAGCCCCACCTACCTCACAGGGTGTCTGATGTAGGGGAGGAAGTTAAAGGAGATTATGAGCCACTCTGAGACTCAAACTGAGTCTTTTCCAATATCTTCATCATCATCATCACCATCATCATCATCTTCTCCTCCTCCTCCTTCATAACCTGAGACTTATCCTGTGAACTTCAGAGCTCAAAACTGTGACAGCATCTTGGCTCGATCAGACGAAAGGCTCAGAAATGCCATTCTCTGGGTGCCTAGGCCCTCCAATGAACCTTTGTGATCAGGTTTCCGGGGAAAGGGATGGGGTGGTGGGGTTGGAAGAAATGAGGTCAAAGATACAATCACATCCGTTCAAAAACCCAAACATTATATTCGCACATCTGAAATCTAGAGGGTAATATTTAGGGGTTTCTTGAGTGTCTGCTGATCCTCCAATGTCATGTCTGAATGTTCAACGAGATGAGACGTCACATCTACTCCAAAGCTCCCAGCGGTGAGAGACCAACTTTTCTTTTTTGAGCTGCCTTAAATCCCTCTAATGGAAGGTATGGAAGGTGATATAGGAATACTTTAGTTAACATGAGGAATTCACTGCTTCAGGAAGAGGCGGTGGCTACAAGCACAGACAGCTTCAAGAGGGGACGGGATAAACATATGAAGCAGAGGCCCATCAGAGGCCATCAGCTACTAGGTGCAAATGGAACCCTGTGGCATGCAAAAATATTTCCTTTTTCTCCTGTCCTGTATCTTTGTCATGATCTGAGGCCTAGTGTGGCCTAGAGGATAGGGAGAAGCCTGCCTAGGAGTTTTTAGTAGGCATACATCTCCCAGGATCCCTTCCGTCTCTCTGATTGGGTGGCAGAATTTTGGAGGAAAAACTAGCCCAGGGGCAGTGTTCCCTTTAAGTTGAGTGTGAGCTGGCTCACAGTTTTTTAGCCTCTTGCTCACACATTTTTGTCTCAGCTCAGGAAAAATGGCCCTGGAGCAAACTCATTTATACAGACGACTTCAATGCCAGTAGCTCACGGAGTAGAATTTTTGCTCACAAGACTCCGCAGCTTAGAGGGCACTTTGCCCAGAGGGGGAGGGAAAGCATGAAAGGCCTGGCTGGAAAGGACGGTTCTTCTCTCTGCTGAGGCTGGAAGGGAGGAGGCTGCAGCTGCAGGGAAATCCCTCATCCAGGGAGGAGGAGGGAATTGGTTTGACTTACAGAAGGGGACGTGTCTCTCGTCACGCTAGGGCTTTTCTTAGATCGAAGTGGACAGCCGTGTTGGTCTGGAGCAGTTTAAGAAAGCAGGAGCTAAGGTGCTCCTTTAAGACCAACAAAGTTTATTCAGAACGTAAGCTTTCGTGTGCTAAAAGCACACTGCTTCAGACGAGGGGATCAGGTCCAGTGGGCTGAAATACACGCAGTTTGTTGACTAAGAGGGCAAACGGATGCAGATCTGGGATCACATGGTGGAACAGTGTGACAGTTTAGAAGAACATTTGGTCTGGATGGCCATGAAAGGTAATAAAAGCTGCCTGCCCACTGGTGTTTCTGCAAGGCTAGGTAAATTACCAAAGGACATGTATATCCTTGTTGTCCACCTAATTTCATTTCATTTCATTCAATTTATATCCCGCCGTTCCCACCAAAGTGGCTCAGGGCGGCTCACAACACAAAAGTTCTAACATCGGATTAAATTTTTGAAATACATCAAATTACAACATTTAAAACAATAAAACAGTAAAAACAGTAAAATAGTAAAACAGAGCCGTTTACCAAAGTACTATGCTTCAGCCTTCTATTTGAAATTTTCAAATTTTGAGTAATTTACTACTCAACATCAATCTGTACATTATAAACATTCTAATTTGCCATTTAGAAGAAAAGAAGGCATCAAATGGAAATGGGTCAAGTACAGGTAATGAGATAAACAGCCAACATCCCTTATTCGAGTATGTCGATATTAAACATTATTCTGATATACTATTGTTAAAGAGAAATACATTCTCCCATTCACTGTTGCACTAAAATTGCAGTCAACCTCTGAATCCCAGAGCCAGGAGGCAGCATCAGGGGAAGGCCTCGGCCTCCACGCCCTGTGGCTTGTTGTCGAGAGGAACTATTTGGACCCTGTGTAAGACAGGAGGCTGGACTAGAGGGACCCTTACTGGTCTGATCCAGCCTCAGCCTCTCTTACTACCCACGATTGTTTGAGCACTATAAATAAACTGTTGTTGTTAGGTTGCCTGAGTCCTCACGTCTCCTTCGTCATGGCTAAAAGGTTTTGCTAAGAAGGAAGATTCAGGGGTTGGGGGGGGGTACTCTGGGCCCCCAGAAAGGCCCTGACCAGAGCGGTGGCCGCCTGTAGAAGGCCCTTCCTGGTCCCCTGCTGAGTCACAACTTTCTATCCAACAACTTTACAATGGGCCCAAATCTGGGCACAAGGCACCCTTACCATGTGAGAGGGCCTCTTGGGCACGCTCCTGGGCCTGCGCCTTCTGCTCTTCCTCCAAGGGAGACCCTTCCTCCTCAGAGAATTCCGCTTCCATCTTCACAGATGGTCCCCACATCTGGAACAGCAGGAAGAGAGACAGGGAAGAGCAGGAAGGCTAAAGACCAAGGAAGCAAAACATGCTCCACTCCCCATCCCTGCATCCATCAACAGAGCTGCAAGAATCAGGGATCTGGTTTTCTATCAACCCTGGGGAAGTGCCTGGAGGGATGCATATAAGGTGAAAGGTCACAACTCGAAAGGATGGCATGGAGCTCCCTCACCTGCCCTGCCTGCCTCTTCTCCTCTGCCTGGCTCAGGAGGAAACCTTCGGCCAGGGCCACCGCCTGGGAACTGGTCTCCGGCCCACATCCTCTGACCCAGCCCTGCATTTCCTGGGGCAGGAGAGTCAGGAACTGCTCCAGGATCACCAGGTCCACGATCTGCTTCTTGGTGTGCCTCTCCGGCTCCAGCCACTGGCTGCAAAGCCCATGGAGCTGGCTGCAAACCTCTCGGGGCCCATCAGCCTCATCGTAGCGGAACTGTTGGAAACACTCGCAATGAACATCTGAGGTCATGGTGTCCTTAGCCAAGATCTCTGGCACAGCTCTTTCCCAGAATTCAGCACCACTTCCAGGTTGGATGGGATGGGGGCTTTTCCTTGCTGTCTTGCCTGTTCCAGGTCCTTCTGGGTCCTGCTCTTCCATCTCCTTTCCCTTCTCTTGGGTTACTTCCAACTGTGGAAAAAATGCTTTTATTCACTTGACTATGAAGAGGGAGAGGGGAATATATCAAAAAGGCAGAAAGGAACCTAAAGAAGATGGAGCTACATCACCGACCCTGGTCAAGACACACCCAGGACTCTCTCCTGGATCAGAAGGAAAGTCCTTCTCATGGTTTGCAAATAAGGATTCATGTCATTAAGTATCATAGACATCTCCTAGGGAGGCCCAAAGTCTCCAGGTCTTGATAGCATACACCCAAGAATTTCTAAAGGATGTGAGATAGTTGATCTATGAACCTGTCTATCTGACCAATTTTAAAAAGGGACCCAGAGGAAAACCAGGAAATTACAGGCCGGTCATCCAAATTTCTGTCCTGGGCATATTAGCAGAATCTGTAATCAAAGACAGAATTGTCAGACACACGGAAGGACAAAGCCTGCTGAGGGAAAACCAGCACGGCTTCTGCGCAGGGAAGTCCTGCCACAACAGAGAGTGGACAAAGAAGAACTTTTCTTCCTCAACCAAATAGAAATTGAAGGCATCTAATACAGCATCAGTAGGTTCAGGACACAGAGACCAGATAAATTCATGGAGGGCAAATCTATCAATGGCTGCTAGCTATGGTGACCGAGGGGAACCTTCACATTTAGAGGCAGTCAGCCTCTGGATCCCAGAGAAGGAGGCAACATCAGGGGAAGGCCTTGGCCTCCATGCCCTCTTGCTTGGCCCTCCATAGGAACTGTTTGGCCCCTGTGTGAGACAGGAGGCTGGACTGGATGGACTCTCACTGGCCTGATCCAGCAGGGCTCTTCTGATGTTCTTCTCAGGGGAAGGGCTTGGCCAGTTTGGTGCAGTGGTTAAGTGTGCGGACTCATATCTGGGAGAACTGGATTTGATTCTCAACTCCTGCACTTACAGCTGCTGGAATGGCCTTGGGTCAGCCATAGCTCTGGCAGAAGTTGTCCTTGAAAAGGCAGCTGCTGTGTGAGCCCTCTCAGCCCCACCCACCTCACAGGATGTCTGTTGCGGGGGGAGAAGATATAGGTGATTGTAAGCCGCTCTGAGTCTCTGATTCAGAGAAGGGCAGGGTATAAATCTGCAGTCGTCTTCTTCTCTCTGCCCTGTTGTTGGCCCGACAGAGGAACTGGTTGACTAAAGTGGAAGACGGGAGGCTGGACTAGATGGACTCTTGGTCCGATCCAGCAGGGCTCTGCTCATGTTCTTTCTACAGGGGTCCTGTTGCTGAGGCCGTGATCCTCATAGCGATGTGTTCCCAGTGCCCTTTGTCTCTCCCGGCCTTCTGGATGTGGGCAGCTGATATCTGGGCACATGGCTCTCTGCCTCTCTGGGGGAGGGTGGGCAACAGCCTTGTACTGCGACTCATGGGCATTGGTGGCATTTCTGAACTAGTCTCTCTGAACCTCAGCAACGGATTGTATTTAATTCCCTCTCCTCTGCTGAGGGGCCCTGAATACCCAGTAGCAGCCCTGTCCCAAAACTGGCATTGTGTCAGGGTCCTACGATGGGGCTGTGGTTGATTCTCATTCAGGCAGGAGTTAGAGAGCCAGTTTGGTGTAGTGGTTAGGTGTGCGGACTCTTATCTGGGAGAACTGGGTTTGATTCCCCACTCCTCCACTTACAGCTGCTGGAGTGGCCTTGGGTCAGCCATAGCTCTCACAAAGCTGTCCTTGAAAGGGGAGTTTCCATCAGAGCCCTCTCAGTCCCACCCACCTCACAGAGTGTCTGTTGTGGGTGAAGAAAATACAGAAGATTGTAAGCCACTCCGTGTCTCTGAAAAGGGTGGGGTATAAACCTGCAGTCTTCAACCCCCCCCCCCCATGCAATGATCTTTTTCACTTACAGATCAAATTAAGTTTCTTCACCTCTCCCCCGCCCCCACCCCCAGGACTAAAATTACAAGCAACAGAACTCCAGTTTCATGCTTCAGTTTTCTCCCTTGCACTTAAAGACACCATATTCCCCTCCCCCCCCCCCAGTTACATAGCAGAGCAAAACTGATGCCTAATGGAGTTGCCAGCCTCCAGGTGGGCAGTGAAAGGAACAAATACTGTGATGTGCTGGCTAACAATGTTTAGTAAAACCATTTTAAAACCTTTGTAAGTTATCTTTTTTATTTTTTTACTAACAGAGGTCCATTCTCCCATTCCAGTATTACAAGAAAAGCCCTATGAGCACCCGGATGTAGGCTTCTTTCATCAATGGACTTCCTCAGGAGTAATCCTTCCTAAAATCCTTCCAGGGTTACCAGCCTCTTGTAACAGCCCAATGTAAACGCTCTTCTGCAAGATCTCCTACCTCAAGTTCTCTCATCCTGGAATAAACCAAAATAACAACAAGACATACCACAAAGCTGAATGGAAATAGAAAATTCTTAAGATATTGTTATAAAAAACTTACCACTCAATGACACTTACGTGCAAATATTTATATTTGGAGCTTAAGCTGGTCCAAACGTATTCCTTTAACCAGATGCCCAAGCCTTCTGGAGTTTGCTGGCCTACAGCTCTCTACAATATTTTTTATCAGAAGGAAGCTGTTCTTTTAGGTGGCCATTGACGAAATGAGCCTACATTGTTAGCCTGCACATCACAGTATTTGTCTCTTTCTTTGCCTGTCTTATTAACTGTGATCCCTTTTTCTTGATTATATTGATTAGCCTCCAGGTGGTGCCTGGAGATCTCCCAGGATTATAACTGATCATCATTAGAATTGATTTTGGGCTGTGGCAACAAAAGTATAGTCTCCAGATCACGTGATAAATGTAAAGTTCTGCATTTAGCTAGGAAAAACCAAATTCATCGTTATAGGATGGGGGAGACTTGTTCTGGCAGTAGTATGTGTGAAAAGGATCTAGGGGTCTTTGTGGACCATTCACGGAACATGAGTCAGCAGTGTGGTGCAGTAGCTGAAAAGGCAAATGCAATTTTGGGCTACATCAACAGGAGTGTAGTGTACACTCAGATCACGTGAAGTGATGGAATCACCTTGCTCTGCTCTGGTAAGACCTCACCTGGAGTCTTGTGTGCAGTTTTGGGCACCACAGTTTAAGAAGGTTGAAGGAGCTGGGAATATTCAGCCTGGAGAGAGGACTGTGAGGTGATATGATCTGGCAACAATCCTGATTCTGTGAATTAGGGAGACCGTGAGAAGGAGGGCAGGAAGGGCTGCATCAGTGCCTAGTTTTCGTGGCCCCTTCTTACACACCCAGGGAAATGCTGAGGGGCACTTTGGGGTCAGTCAGAAATTTTTCTCTAGGCCAGATTGGCAAGGGATCCTGGTTTTTGTGGGTTTTTTGGGCATCTTCTGGGCCTGGAGCAGGGGTCAGTAGGTGGGTGTTGGGGGGGGGGGGAGAGGCAGCTGTGAGTTTCCTGCATTGTGCAGGGGGTTGGACTAGATGACCCTGGAGGTCCCTTCCAGCTCTATGATCCTGAGGACGGAGATCAGGTCAGCCCCTCCAAAACATGCCTGTGGGGCTCTATGGCATTAGACTCCACTGAGCTCCGCCCCCACAATTGCCTGGGAATTTCCCACTGCAGACTTGACAACCTGAGAGCAGCAGCTGTTTTGTGCAGAACTGAAATGACCAGCGATTGGACGCCAGATTCATTTGCTGAATTCAGTCTTGCACTTTAAAGATTTCCCCTCCCCAGAAATCTCATGCCCAGAGCACAAGTGATGCTAACAGCCGCTTCCCTCTCTTCCTGCAAGATCTACTCCCTGATTCTCCCCTCCCCTCCCCAAATCCTGCAGGACTTACTTGCAAGGAGACCTTCCCTGGGTCCGGCTGCTGCAAGGAGCCTTTTCCCTGCTTCTCTGCGGACCCGAAGCTCTTCCTCTCTCGTGCAATTCAGGAACTTCTCCCCCCCACCCCCAGAGCCTTCCTCCCCCCCCCCCTTGCTCGGCCTCTCTTGCAAAAACGGCTCTGTGCCTTTAACCCTTGCAGGGCTGGAGCAAAGCAGCAGACAAGCGCACCTTGCAGATCTCCCTTGCAGGGCTGGACACAGAGGAAGACTCCGGGTTCCTGCTCCCAGACCCAGCCGGGTTGGTCGGGCTGCAGCCAGCGATGCCCTCTGCGGCTCAGTGGGACGACTCGGGAGTAAGAGGAAGCGTCAGATCCATCACTCTCTCCCTCCCCCCCACTGGCGGGCTGGGTATAAAAATCTTGGTTGCCAGGAGAAAAAGGGGGCCCGATAACAATGTTAAGGCTATCGTTTAATTTTTATAAGAAATTAATAAAATTTTCCAATATACAGAAGTGGGGGAAAAGGTACAATTAAAACTTTTGTGAAATAAATGTGTGTGTGTGTGTGTGTGTGTATATATATATAGTAATTCCAGTGTGCATCTACTGTACATGTTCTTGGCAGCATACTGTCGATATGAAATGTGAATCCAGACTGCATTTTCTCCAGGGGAGCTGATCTCTGCCAGCTGGAGATCAGGTGTAAAAGCGGGAGATCCCCAGGCCCCACCTGGAGGCTGGCAACCCTACATACAACATCAATTTTAGTTGCATTGCAGTAATAATACTGGAACGTCTATTATATTTTCAAGCTACTAAAAGGTCGTTAAAATGCTTAACGTGCTGCCTATAGTTTAAGGGGGCCCACTTCATCAGGGGCCCACTTGCCATCAGGCAAGCAGACACCCCGGCCAGTCCCCCACTGCTCCCCCCACAGAGGATGTACTAAAACTAGGAACAAGAATTGCCAATAGACTACATGATTGCCAATAGAGAATGCACGCTTGCCCATAGGGAGTAATGGAATTTAGGCTTCCCCTAAGGACAGTGATTGCCCACACAGTCTGCACATGCTTGCCAACAGAGAATACATGATTGCCCTTAGAGAGTAATGGAGACCACGCTGTCCCTTAGGAAATAATGGAGACCATGGTTTCCCATGGAGAATTAGGCCTATCCTATGGACAGTGATTGCCTATATAGACAAAACACTAGCCTGGGAATGAATCTGCAGGCCTCTCTGTAGCCTGAACCAAAGATCTTGTCACACACAGCAAGAGCAAGGAACCAGTTTTCTTGACAGACGTCCACCTAAACTTCAGGGGGACGTGGATTTCATTCTACATGTGATGGTGGGAGCAGCAGAGGAATTAGCACGCGGCATCCCTCAAGCTCAGGGGGGAAGAGACTAAATTGGAAATCTCACTTTGTCAGATCGTGTCTGCCATAAAGTATAATGTTTTATTGTTTTGTTTGATGGGTTTTATGTTGCAAGCTGCCCAGAGCCTACTGCTGGGATAGGGTGGGCGTGGGGCTATTTTTGTAGCAGGAACTCATTTGCATATTAGGCCACAACCTCCTGATGTAGCCAGTCCTCCAAAAGTTTACAGTAGGCCCTGTAAGAAGAGCCCTGTAAGCTCTTGGCAAACTGGCTACATCAGGGGCGTGTGGCCTAATATGCAAAGGAGTTCCTGCTACAAAAAAAGCCTTGGGGTGGGGTATAAAATGGGTCAGTCGATACATACATAAAGCCAGGTACCAGAGACATAAGCTTTATAAAGGACACAGGCAATCCCAATTTAAAAAAATTGGATTTATATCCTGCCCTCCACTCCAAATCTCAGTCTCAGAGCGGCTCACAAATCTCCTTTGGAGCGACGGTGGCTCAGTGGTAGAGCATCTGCTTGGGAAGCAGAAGGTCCCAGGTTCAATCCCCGGCATCTCCAAAAAAGGGTCCAGGCAAATAGGTGTGAAAAACCTCAGCTTCAGACCCTGGAGAGCCGCTGCCAGTCTGAGAAGACAATACTGACTTGATGGACCAAAGGTCTGATTCAGTATAAGGCAGCTTCATATGTTCATATGTTTACCGTCCTCCCCCACAAGAGACACCCTGTGAGGTGGGTAGGGCTGAGAGGGCTCTCACAGCAGCTGCTCTTTCAAGGACAGCTCTGAGAGCTATGGCTGACCCAAGGCCATTCCACCAGCTGCAAGTGGAGTAGTGGAGAATCAAACCGTTTTAAATTGGTAGACCTGGCCTCTGGGTCCCCAATGCAGCATATTTGCAGACCTGGCCTCCTGTTTCCCATTCAACTCAATTGGCACACCTGGGCTATGGATCCCCAATGCAGCCCATTGCTATACCTGCCCTCTCTTTTCCCATTCAACTCAAAGACAAACTTTCTCACACACAAGCGCCCACCTCCTTCCTCCTCTTCTCGCACAATCTCTCCCAGCTTTAGCTCAAAACACCCATGCCGCTTCACTCACCAGGCCTGTTCCAAGCTACACCAGAGGCCACTGAGCAGACACGCAGCCCACACTGCCCTTTGGCCCACTCCCCCTTCCTTCTCAAGAGTCACCAGCATCAGTAGGAGTCCCCCCCATTATCCCCTGGAGCAAAACTGCCCCACAGCCTGCTCACTGCCTGCACTTGTGTGCGCTTGCTAATTCATGCCAAAGCTTGCTGGTAGGATGATGCGCCCTTCTAGACAGCAAAGCTGCCTTCTTCTTCTGCTTTAACGCCGTTTCTATTTCTGCATCTCATGGGATGGGTCACAAGAGGAGATCAGAGAGAGACACATCATTTCCAAAACTCTCGCAAGGTAACTTAGTTTGACCTTTTCTGTGGGATGTCATCTCATGTCCTGGGATGTCACATCCAGCTCAAAAAGTCAGCTGGTGGCACTTCCTGAGCTCCACCCCTTCCCATGACGTCACATGGTGCACCAAAACCCCACCCCATCCTGTGATGTCACTCAGACCACTCCCACAGACCTGCCTCTTCTGCATCTGACATTTAGTCTCTGCGGCTCATTCCCAAAAATCATCAGAGACCTCATTGCTTTTGCTAAACTAAACACAGCGCTGCTTTGTATCCCATTGAACTCAATTTTGTGAAAGATTGAATCATAGAATCATAGAGTTGGAAGGGACCTCCAGGGTCATCTAGTCCAACCCCCTGCACAAGGCAGGAAACTCACAAATACCGTTCCCTAAATTCACACTGGACCGCCTCTCCCCATATGAACCCCCACAGCATCCTCTTTAGCAAAAGCAATGAGATACGGGATGATTTTTCAGTGAAAATGTGTTGAATTTACTGGCAATTGGAATCTAAAGATCCATTCAGTGGAGCAACACAGCTCTTTTGGAGCCAGTACAGCAGAGAGATTGTGAACTTTGAAAAGACATCAAATTAATCCTTCATAAAGAACTTTGGTTTGAAATGGACTATATATAGTATATTTTATCCATTGAGGGGAGAAAGAGAGAGAGACAGAGAGAGAGGGAGAGAGATAGGGGGAGAGAGAGGGAGAGAGGGAGGGAGAGAGAGAGGGAGAGAGGGAGGGAGAGAGAGGGAGGGAGAAAGAGACAGAGAGAGAGGGAGAGAGATAGGGGGAGAGAGAGGGAGGGAAGGAGAGAGAGAGGGAGAGAGACAGAGAGAGAGGGAGGGAGAGACAGAGAGAGGGAGGGAGAGAGCAAGCTCATACAATACTCAGAGGCTTTTGTCTCCCGCTATGTGGTGCAATATTGGATCGTGATATGAATAGTGAAAGTGTATTTCATGTGGAAAATTGAATATTCAGTCCGGATGGATGGTGGGTATATCTGTACATCACAGACATAGAATTTACATATATTATGTCTAAGGAATTTATTAAAATTGCATTAATTTCCTATTATAGACCTGGTGTTCTATGGCATCTTTGGGGGTGCAGGGAATGACAGTCCCTGGAAGTTGCGGAAACATTCCGGGAATGGAATTCCACTCTTGCCCTCCTTGAAGCCAGCCAGGCATCCTTAGGACCAGGGACTATGAAAAGATGTTGAGCAGCAGAACTCAGAGCCCGGGGGTTCATACGGAGAGAGGCGGTCCAGAAGACATGCAGGCCCCTGGCCGTAAAGGGTTGATGCTTTCAGCCAGCTTGTCTCTACTGAATGGACCTGAGATTGGGTGCCTGAGTGAGTACCCTGACCTGGAAACCAACAACTAAAAGGGAAAATTACACTGGCAAGCCACTGCCTTGGAGGGGGAGGGAGAGGAGAAACTAGCCATGCCCAGCCGTTTCATGATCTCCTAGGCTCAGAGCATTGTATATTTTTAGTTTCTGCTGTGATCCTTGTGCTTTTTCTTGATGTATTATTTTTAAAGTTGTTTTGCCAAATCTCACTACTCCACATTTCCATTTTAGGCAGACATCTTTTAATGGTGGAGGGAGGAAGGTTTGGGAGACCCGACCTGGGCTGACAGAGCCCAGCTCCTCACACTGGACGCTGCCCCCACTCTCCCCCATACCCTTGTTACTTGAATTACCCTAAAAATAGGAGTTTGGGGAATTTAGCGTGGTGGGCAATCAGGCCACACAGCGAGATCTTGAGAACCTATATATACAGAAGGTGTCTGCTTTCGAAATTACCGAATAATAAGGAGATTTGGTCTAATAATAAAAGGCGTTTTACTATAAAATACAAGCAAACATACAAGGGTATAAAATCATAGAATATACATACAGGCCCAAGTAAATAGGGTTGATATAGACAGGGGTAAACACAAGGGTAGACAAACATGTTATACTACCTGGTTCAGATGTCCTTACAACAAGAAGATATGGACGAGCACGGCCATGTGCCATGTCTGGTGCTCCTTACTTAGAGGAGGGAGGGAGGAACACTCTAGTTACATGTTGCTCAGGCAGAGAGAGACAGAGAGAGATGAAGCCTTCTCTCCTATTATAATATTTTTGGAAAGGGCAGAGGTCTTCCCAAAAAAGAGGCTGGCTTGTTTGTGGGCAGTGTTTAATCTATTCTGGGTACCTGACTGGGTGCCCAGCTCAAGCCAATGAGCAGACCTGACTCTGGTCACCTGAATGGATCTTCAGGTAACAATGAGACAGGGGGAGGCTCCAAAGTGGCAGTTTGGGCAAGGCATGGGTGAAGGCATGGGTGGAGGGGATGAAACAAGCTATACAAACTCATCTAAAAGGGACAATAGAGGGCCAAATTGGTACCTAAGGTGACACCCGATCTACACAAAGGACTCTGCTCTGGGTGAAGCTGGTCCTCCTCTCCTGGCTCTTCTGGCTAGCACCGTCCTTTGTCTAAAGTTCCGTTTGGCAAAGACTTGGGCGGTCTGGCAGGATCCACGCCTAAGCTAAGCGTGATTGCCTTATGTGGATGTTTGAAACAGCTGTTGAGTACGGGAGCCTCTCGCTTCTCTGTCATGGAGTATGGCAGGGCAGGGAAATGGTCGCTGATGATGTTAGCCCACCAACGGGGCTTTCATGGTCAAGGCTGGAAACCATCTGTCTGGGCAGTTCCTGACGGCACGACTTCTTCCACTGCAACGGCCGAGATGGTGCACGCCCGGAGCGGCTGGGAACCCATCTGCACTCCTTCCAGAGATACAGAATGCAGTTGTAACACTGAGGCTGTTAGTATTCACATAAGTCTCTTAGAAAATAGTAGGTAAAACCCACGTCTTTGAGCAGATGCATGAGAGTTGCCTCTCCAGGCATCCTGACAACCAAACCAGTGATCACGATGTCCATATAAATGAGAAACAGGGGGCTCTCCGTCACACCCTGGTACAGCTGAGAGAGAGTATACGTTCTATCTGTTTGCTGCATAGATTTACTATTTAGCTTCGCACTAAACGTTTACACACGTGTTGGAGGGAGGGAGGGAGGTGGGAGGAAGGCAGAGAAACCAGGAAACCCACAAGCTCTTCACTGGTTTTCACCTTCCATCCAGGCAGAGCCATGCCTGTTTACCCCTTCTGGGGTTGGCGAGCCCCTGCTGAGCCCAAGAGCCGCGGAAGAGAGGAAGTGGCTCTGGCTGAAGGGGCACCAGAGTTTACAGAGGCCACACCGGCCCCTGGGCTTCCATTTGGCTGGACTGGAAACAGGTGTGTGAGGATATTTTGGCTCTGGACAACAGCTGCTGCCGCATGTCCCTGCTCCGCCCCCTCTGGACGGGACTCAGCACTACAACCAGAAGGCATTTATTGAAAAAGAGGTGCCAGAGCTTATTAGCACAGCTCATCTGCATATGCCAGGGGTGGCCAACGGTAGCTCTCCAGATGTTTTTTGCCTACAACTCCCATCAGCCCCAGCCAGCATGCCATACACCCCTGACATCAACGGAAGGTGTACTAAATTATATCAGCTCAGCACCTACCTTAAGAACATAAGAACATAAGAGAAGCCATGTTAGATCAGGCCAATGGCCCATCCAGTCCAACATTCTGTGTCACACAGCGGCCAAATATATATATATATATATATACACACACACAATGTGGCTAATAGCCACTGATGGACCTCTGCTCCATATTTTTATCTAACCCCCTCTTGAAGGTGGCCATGCTTGTGGACGCCACCACCTCCTGTGGCAGTGAATTCCACATAGTAATCACCCTTTGGGTGAAGAAGTACTTCCTTTTATCCGTTTTAAAATGCTTAAAATGCTTCTTGATTTATAATTGTCATAATAAAACCCGACTCCCATCATACTTTTTGCATTACTTTCTCCAATATGGCCACAGTGGCATGATGAAGATTTCCACCTGTCTGCTTTATGTGTTTGGGTGTTTCCCCCATTTTTTGTGGGAAAAATATTAGAAAGTTTGTCAAATCTTCAGCAAAATTCTCATAGGGGGTTTGAACAGTGGAGCCCAGAATCAAAGAGCACAATAAAATTGAGAGGTTCCCCAGCTCTGCTCCTGTGAGCTCCTGCCCAAAATGAGGCCTGGCTACAATTATCAGCCCCAGCCCTCCCATCTGCCACCCCGTGCCGACCCATGGGGCCAG
The DNA here is from genome assembly GCF_032191835.1 of Heteronotia binoei. Classification (NCBI taxonomy): domain Eukaryota; kingdom Metazoa; phylum Chordata; class Lepidosauria; order Squamata; family Gekkonidae; genus Heteronotia; species Heteronotia binoei. The sequence goes on from NC_083227.1 coordinate 2,737,687, forward strand.
AAAATGGAGTCTGCACGCTGAAGCAGGCTTGTAGCTGCGCTGCCTTTAGTAGCCAAGCCAGCCACCCCGGAGAACAGGTTCTTGGCCTAGGCAGCTGCCTACTTCATAGAATCATAGAGTCGGAAGGGACCTCCAGGGTCATCTAGTACTTGGCCTACTCCTATGTGCCAGCCCTGGGTGTTGAATAATGCAACTGTGACGCAAAATCCTTCCACACTGAGCATTCAAAAGGTTTCACCTGTGTGTGGATTCTTAGATACTTTTGTAGACTGGAACTCAAGTCGAATCTCTTCTATACTCTGTGAATTCCAAATGGTTCTCCTCTGTGTGGATTCTTTGATGCTATTGAAGATTCTAACTCTGAATGAATTTCTTTCCATGCTATTGAGCATTCAAATGCTTTTGAAGACTGGCTTGCAAACTGAATGTCTTCCCAGACTCTTGAGCATTCAAAATGTTTATCCCCTGTATGTGTTCTTAGATGCTGTGAAAGAAGGCCACTTCAACTGTATCTCTGCGCATTCAAATGCTCTCTCTCCTGTCTGCATTCTTATGAACATATATATGAAGCTGCCTTATTGTCAAGAATGTGAGTTCATTAGATTTCAAAGTAGCCAGTCCTTGAATTAATGAAACAAAGTTTGGTTTATTGATAATCCATGTGGCTCAGTCGAGCTAAGTACTGAAACTGATACATAGTAACGGTAAAATGCATACTTAAAGATGACATATCAAAGGTTCTATAAACAATCCTGCATTCTCAAAACAATTCTACATTTGCATGTGAAAGTTCACACAGTGTCTTCCTTATCTCTCCTGCAACTAAAACGTCTGGGTGCCGACGTTGGTGGTCTGGTAAGCTGTCCCCGGAGGTTCCTACTTCAAAGAACACATTCCTGCATTTGTTAATGAAAGCGAGAGAAGGGAGGGGAATTCTACTACTTTGATGTGCCCAGCTTGATTCAGGGTTAGTAACATTGCTATATTCTGGTAACTATATTAAAAAAGAATAAACAATCAGGAGACAATGAACAATGCTTGACGCTTATACTGAATCAGACCCTCGGTCCATCAAAGTCAGTATTGTCTACTCAGACTGGCAGTGGCTCTCCAGGGTCTCAAGTTGAAGTTTTTCACGGCTTATTTGCCTGGAACCTTTTCTAGTTGGAGATACTGGGGATTGAACCTGGGACCTTCTGCTTACCAAGCAGATGCTCCACCACTGAGCCACCATCCCTCCGCTTCATTTTCAGTGCAGCTGAGGGCTGGAACTCGGAAAGAATCTCTTTTCACACTCTAAGCTTTAAAAAGTTTCTCCCTAGTGTGGATTCTCTGATGCTTTTGAAGATTGGAACTCACACTGAATCTCTTTCTACACTCTGAGCATTCAAAAGGTTTCTCTCCTGTGTGGGTTCTCTGATGCACTTGAAGATGGTCACTCTGACTGAATCTCTTTCCACACTCTGTGCATTCAAAAGGTTTCTCCCCTCTGTGGGTTCTCTTATGCTTTTGAAGACCACCATTTGCACTGAATCTCTTTCCACACTCTGAGCATTCAAATGGTTTCTCTCCTGTGTGGGTTCTCTGATGCCGTTGAAGATAAAGACTTTCACTAAATCTTTTCCCACACTCTGAACATTCAAATGGTTTCTCTCCTGTGTGGGTTCTCTGATGCTGTTGAAGATTCCCACTCTGACTGAATCTCTTTCCACACTGTGAACATTCAAATGGTTTCTCTCCTGTGTGGGTTCTTAGATGCTTTTGAAGGCTGAAACTCCGACTGAATCTCTTTCCACACTCTGCACATTCAAAAGGTTTCTCCCCTGTGTGGGTTCTTTGATGATACTGAAGACTGGAATTCGCACTAAATTTCTTTCCACACTCTGAGCATTCAAAAGGTTTCTCCCCTGTGTGGGTTCTTTGATGATACTGAAGACTGGAATTCGCACTAAATTTCTTTCCACACTCTGAGCATTCAAAAGGTTTCTCCTTTGTGTGGGTTCTTTGATGATACTGAAGACTGGAATTCACACTATATCTCTTTCCGCACTCTGAGCATTCAAAAGGTTTCTCCCCTGTGTGAGTTCTCTGATGCTGTTGAAGACTACCACTCTGACTGAATCTCTTTCCACACTCTGAGCATTCAAAAGGTTTTTCCACTATGTGGGTTTTCTTATGCTTTAGAAGATAGCCACTCCTATTGAATCTCTTTCCACACTCTGAGCATTCAAAAGGTTTTTCCACTGTGTGTGTTTTCTTATGCTTTTGAAGATAGCCACTCCTATTGAATCTCTTTCCACACTCTGTGCATTCAAAAGGTTTTTCCCCCGTGTGGGTTCTTAGATGCTTTTGAAGACTGGAACTCACACTGAATGTCTTTCCACACTCTGAGCATTGAAAAGTCTTCTTCCTTGCATGGTTTCTTTGTTGCTTTTGTAAACTGGAATTCATACTGGGTTTCCTTCCACACTCTGAGAATTCAACACGCTTCTGTGCAGTGTGTATTCTTTGGTGTACCAAAAGCTGTGTTCTGTATCTGAAGTGCTTTCCACAATAATGACATCTACATGCCTTCATTATACTGTGGTTTGGAAAACATGCATTTCCCTTGCTTCGACCGGAGAATGCCATTCCGTTCGTGGAGGACATGAATGGCTTCACTCCTGAAGGAGTCTGTTGGTGACGGCTGGAGACTGGGATTTCACGGAAGCTGCTTCCTTGGCAAGGAATGATCTTAACTCCCCATTTTGCTGTACGATTTCCTTCCTGCCTCTGTGGTTCGCCTCTGTTCTCGAAGTTTCCTTCAGCTTGTTCCGTCTTGGCTTTTTCCAGTGGGAACCCATGAAATTCCCTAACTGGCTCTTTAACATCTCCTGCTGGAATAAAGAGGCAAGTCAAATCGCAACTCACACAAGGAGCCAAGGCACCTACCACAAACTCCTAACTCATGACCATGCAATTTTGGCTCCTGAACTGCTGGTCACAACCTTTCCCTGCCCACCCCTCCTGTAGAGCTTCTCCTACATTCTGACTATCCCTCCCCTCCCCAAAACTCCCTAAATGTACTTGAAGGGAAAAGGTGGCAAAGATATTTTCCTCTGTGCTTCCCATTTGCCTTGCCATGAAGGTCCTTAGACCTGCAGTTTGGTGTAGTGGTTAAGTGTGCGGACTCTTATCTGGTATAACCAGGTTTGATTCCCCACTCCTCCACTTGCAGCTGCTGGAATGGCCTTGGGTCAGCCGTAGCTCTCCTAGGAGTTGTCCTTGAAAGGGCAGCTTCTGAGAGAGCTCTCTCAGCACCACCCACCTCACAGGGTGTCTGTTGTGGGGTGGGGGGAAGCTAAAGGAGATTGTGACCACTCTGATTCAGAGTATACGGCAGGATATAAATTCAATATTGTCTTCTTCTTCTTTGATGATTAAATACAAAAGTGATCGTAATGTCTAGTCCCGTGACAGAGAGTTTCCTTCTTCGTGTGATGAGAGAGAGCAAAAGCTGATCTTTAGACTCCCATTACAGGGGTCTGCTGGCTAGGGGGAGAAGTCAGGATTTCACTGCAGCCTCTTGTACATCCCTGCTTTCTTTGGGACAGAGAGAGAGGAGGAGGAAGAGTGACACGAGGCCTTTGTCTGTCTCCACCTGAGGTCACTACACCCACCCTGCCTCTCCTGCTGGCCACGACATTGACCACAGTGGCCCCTGGACCAGCCCGGTGTGTCGGCTGATCTCAGAGCCCACTCAGCTCCTGGAGTCCTCCAGAGGGGGGGAGTACAGGACCAAGCCTCACAAGGACCTATTGCTTTTCCATATCTTCATTCACACATCATCACAATGGCAGCAATTCGCACCTTTGAAAGTTCCTTACCCACAGAGGCCACATTCCCATAGTTCTCCTGCATGACTTCCCTGTAGAGATCTCTTTGGTCTGGATCCAGCAGGGCCCACTCAGCCTCGGTGAAAAACACAGCCACCTCCTCGAAGGAAAAAGGACCCTGAAAGAAAAAGCAGGTTTCCTCATCAGAGATTGCCCCAGTCAAGACTGTACCCTGGACAGGGGCATTCTGGGGTGGTGCAGGATGGAGAGCTTGCCAGGGGGGTAAAGGGAGCGGCCTTCAGAGCCCCTCTCGCTCAGACACATGAGCAGCAACTGCAGGAGCAAAAGCCCCCTGAGGAAGAGGGGGGAACTCAGGCGGTCCCCTGCTCATCTCCCCTACCTGGACTGCAGGGGCAGCAGCCGTTTCCGCTCCTCCACAAAGATGGCTCAACATCATCTCTTCACTGCCTGTGAGGGAGAGAATGTTGGAATAAAGGGTGTTAGAAGAGACTTCATGTTTTCTTTGCTTATTCGAATCCTGCTTCATGCACCCCTGTGCCCAAGGCTGTGAAATCCTGCCTGGAGTATACTTTAAAAAAATGTGTAACAATTTTGAGTAAACTTGAGGGAGAGGTAAGGAGAAGCCTCAGGGAGTGGTGGGGTATAATCACTGCCAACACATTTGCAGTGTGGTGTAGTGAGCCAGTGTGGTGTAGTGGTTAAGTGTGCGTACTCTTATCTGGGAGAACCAGGTTTGATTCCCCACTCCTCCACTTGGAGCTGCTGGAATGGCCTTGGGTCAGCCATAGCTCTGGCAGAGGTTGTCCTTGAAAGGGCAGCTGCTGTGAGAGCCCTCTCAGCACCACCCACCTCACAGGGTGTCTGATGTAGGGAAGGAATTTAAAGGAGATTATGAGCCACTCTGAGACTCAAACTGAAGGTCAGGGTATAAATCCAATATCATCATCATCATCATCATCATCATCATCATCATCATCATCATCACCATCTTCTTCTTCTCCTGCTTCAAATCCTGAGACAGCTGAGAACGAAACGTCTGAAAGAAAAACTTTCTCCAGTAGAACATGGCACTTGAGCCTGAAAGATTCTACAAACCCTAATAACATTAATTTAGCTTGCCATTTAGAAGAAAAGAATACATAAAATGAAAATGGGTTAAGTATATCTAATGAGATAAACAGCCAACATCCCTTATTTGAGTATGTCGATATAAAACATTATTCTGATATACTATTATTAAAGAGAAATACATTCCCCCATTCACTGTTGCACTAAAAGTCTTTACTACCCACTGATTGTTTGAGCACTATAAATAAACTGTTGTTGTTGTTAGGCTGCCCGAGTCCTCGCATCTCCTTGGTCATGGCTAAAAGGTTTTGCTAAGAAGGAAGATTCAGGGGTTGGGGGGGTACTCTGGACCCCCAGAAAGACCCTGACTAGAGCGGTGGCAGCCTGTAGAAGGCCCTTCCTGGTCCCCTGCTGAGTCACAGCCTTCTATCCAACAACTTCACAATGGGCACAAATCTGGGCACAAGGCACCCTTACCGTGTGAGAGGGCCTCTTGGGCACGCTCCAGGGCCTGCGCCTTCTGGTCTTCCTCCAAAGGAGACCCTTCCTCCTCAGAGACCTCCGCTTCCATCTTCACAAATGGTCCCCACATCTGGAACAGCAGGAAGAGAGACAGGGAAGAGCAGGAAAGCTAAAGACCAAGGAGACGAATCACCCCTGGATTGATCAACAGAGCTGCTTCAACCACAATGGGAAGAATTAGGGTTCTGATTTTTTATCAACCCTGGTGAAGTGTCTGAAAGGATGCTTATAAGGTGGAATATCACAGCTTGAAGGAGCTGCATGAAGCTCTCTCACCTGTCCTGGCTGCCTCTTCTCCTCTGCCTGGCTCAGGAGGAAACCTTCGGCCAGGGCCACCGCCTGGAAACTGGTCTCCGGCCCACATTCTCTGACCCAGCCCTGCATTTCCTGGGGCAGGAGAGTCAGGAACTGCTCCAGGATCACCAGGTCCACAATCTGCTTCTTGGTGTGTCTCTCCGGCTCCAGCCACTGGCTGCAAAGCCCATGGAGCTGGCTGCAAACCTCTCGGGGCCCATCAGAGTCATGGTAGCTGAATTGCCGGAAACGCTGGCGATATTCCTCTGAGATCGCCGTGACCTGATAACAGACTTCCAGCTCAGGGCTTTCCCAGAATCCAACACCACTCCCAGCTAGGGTTGGTTTGGGGCCTTTGCTTTCTCTCTTGCCCGTTCCAGGTCCTTCTGGGTCCTGCTCTTCCATCTCCTTTCCCTTCTCTCTTGGGTTACTTCCAGCTGTGGGAAAAATGCTTTTATTCACTTGGCTATGAAGAGGGAGAGCGGAATATATCAAAAAGGCAGAAAGGAACCTAAAGAAGATGGAGCTACATCACTGACCCTGGTCAAGACACACCCAGGACTGCCCTCCTGGATCAGAAGGAAAGTCCTTTTCATGGTTTGCAAATCAGGATTCATGTCATTAGCTATGGTAGACATCTCGTAGGGAGGCCCAAAGTCTCCGGGTCCTGATGGCAAACACCCAAGAGTTTCTAAAGGATGTGAGATAGTTGATCTATGAACCTGTGTATGTGACCTATTTTAAACGGGATTCAGAGGGGAACCAGGAAATTACAAAGCTGTAATGAGAGGAATATTGATTACATTAAACAATAAGGATAATAGAGCGAAAGAAAAACAGAGATTGGACATTCAAAATGAGATAAAGAAAAAAGAAGGGGAATTGAGAAGAAGGCTAGGGAAAAAGAAAATTATAAGGGAGATTACTATACTACAAACCCAAATGAGACATTTGTTGAATAAAGAAGTAGAAGCCGCCCTGAGCTACTTGTGGGAAGGGCGGGATATAAATCTTAAATAATAAAAAAAAGAAAATAAAAAAAAGAATGGAATTTGAAAAAATTGCAACAGAAATCCTTTGAGGGTGCGAATAAACCTGGAAGGTATTTAGCTTGGCAATTGAAGGAAAAGAGAGAAAGTAAAATTATTAATAAAATTGTGGCTGATGGAAGAGAGATAAGTAGATCAAGAAGGAATAAAAGACAATTTTTAAGTATTATGCTAATTTATTTAAGGGTGTGAAGATAAAAAAAGAAAAGATGGAAGCATATTTGCAAAATATTAAAATAGCACCTTTAACTGAATATATGAAGAAAATTTTGAATGATCCAATTGAAAAAATTGAAATTGAAGCAGCAATTAATGCTATGATAATGGGGAAAGCACCTGGGCCAGATGGATATACGGCTAAATTCTTCACAACCTTTAAAGAAGAATTAGTACCAAAACTGCATAAATTGATGAATATGATAAGAATAAAAGGGAAAGTACCAGATACCTGTAAGGAAGCTGTAATTTCATTGATCCCTAAGGAAGATAGAGATGTCACGACTGTATAGAACTATAGACCAATTTCATTATTAAATAATGATTATAAGATATATGCAAGAATCCTGGCAGAACGACTTAAACAATATTTGATTTTTTTATAAAGAAAGATCAAGCAGGATTTCTCCCTAAAAGACAAATAAGAGATAATATAAGAATAGTTGTAAATATTGTAGAATATTATGAAAAACATCCAGAAAAGGAAGTTGCATTATTCTTTGCGGACGCAGAGAAAGCCTTTGATAATTTGAACTGGGACATTATGTTTGCAATAATGGAAGATACAATGGAAGGTACAAGACAAGGTTGTCCGCTTTCACCATTGTTGTTTATAATGACTCTTGAAATTTTGCTGATGCAAATACTAGATGATGAAAAAATAGAAGGGCTGAAAGTAAGAGGATTTACTTATAAATATAGAGCATTCGCTGATGATATAATGTTTATAATTGAAAATCCTATACAAGTATTACCTTTGCTGTTAGCCAAGATACAAGAATATGGAGAATTGGCGGGACTTTATGTTAATAAAGAAAAATCCAAATTTTTATGCAAAAATATGCAAGTAAGTAAACAAAAGGAATTGCAGAGATTGACGGGATGTGAAGTTACCTCTAAAGTAAAGTATTTGGGCTTGGAGATAACAATGAAGAATATTGACTTGTTCAAAAATAACTATGAAAAACTATGGCATAAGATGGATAAAGATATGGTGAAATGGAATAAACTTAATTTGTAATTGCTGGGCAGAATAGCTGCAATTAAGATGAATATTCTGCCGAGAATAATGTATTTGTTTCAAATAGGGTTGCCAATCCCCAGTTTGCTTAGTATGAATAAAAGATTGGGTGATGCTGTTGAATAAAAAACTTTTAATGTTGGAAGCTCATGGAAATAAATTCAGATGGTATGCTTATATGTACTATGGGAAGAAAAAGATGGATGTTTTTTTTTCTCACCATTATATCAGAAATAATCTGTTAAATACATGGATGAAGTATAAGAAATATGGCGACGAGAGAAAGCCATTATGGATAGCCGCCCTGAGCCTGCCTCGGCGGGGAGGGCAGGATATAAATAAAAGTTGTTGTTGTTGTTATTATTATTATTATTATTATTATAGTGCCAGCAGAAGTAATAAAAATAACAGCTCAAACTGGTGAAGAGAGAGGGTTATACAATCAATTACTAAAAATACAAGGTGGCAAAATAGAATTAAAAACTGCTGATGGAAAATGATATTAAAAATGAAGGAATAAGACATGAGCAACCAGAAATGGAAAAAGTTCTTGGAGATAATGAAAAATTAATTTCAAAAATATATAAGTTATTAAAATGGTCTACGGAAGATGAGGCAGTAAAATCTCAAATGATTAAATGGGCAATCAATGTAAATAAAGAAATACAGATGGACACATGGGAGTATCTTTGGAAGAACTCTATGAAATTATCAACATGTCAGAGTATAAAAGAAAATTGTTTTAAGACGATGTATAAGTGGTATATGACTCCTAAAAAATTGGCAAAGTTTAATAAAAAGATGCCAGACAGATGTTGGAAATTTAAAAGACATGAAAGTTCTTTATACCATATGTGGTAGACTCGTGAAAGAGCGAAAAATTATTGGCAGATGATTCAACAAGAAATTTTTAGGATCTTGGGATATGAATTCGAGAAAGTAGCACAGCCTTTTTTGGGGGATTAAAAATGGAAAAATTTCCAAAAGAAAATAGAACTTTGATCTGGTACTTGCTTTCAGCAGCTAGGACACTGTATGCGCAGTTATGGAAGCAAGAAAAAATACCAGAAAAATGGGATTGGATTGTAAAAGTTATAACATGAAGTGAGATGGATAAATTAACAAGAATCTTAAGACACTATGATTTGGAAGTGTATAGAAAGGAATGGAAAAAGTTTAGATGTTATGTAGAAGAAGAATGGAATACAAAAGGACTATTTTTTAATAATGATTAAGTACTTGAAAAAAGTAGAATACGAATATAGGTTCTTATGGTTTAAGGGAGTCAAGTAACGGAGGGTGGGGGGACTAGAAAATAGCATGTGAGATGGATAAAAGAAGATACTAATGGATATTGTCACCATATGCTATCAATAAAATTGTTTAAACCTAAGAAATTACAGGCTGGTCATCCGAATGTCTGTCCCGGGCATATTAGCAGAATCTGTAATCAAAGACAGAATTAATCGTTAGACACACGGAAGGACACTCTGCCACAGGAGGTGGTGGTGGCCACAAGTATAGCCACCTTCAAGAGGGGTTTAGATAAAAATATGGAGCACAGGTCCATCAGTGGCTATTAGCCACAGTGTATGTGTGTATATAAAATTTTTTGCCACTGTGTGACACAGAGTGTTGGACTTGATGGGCCGTTGGCCTGATCCAACATGGCTTCTCTTATGTTCTTATGACAAAGCCTGCTGAGGGAAAACCAGCACGGCTTCTGCACAGGGAAGTCCTGCCACAACAGACAGCGGACAAAGAGGAATTTTGCTTCCTCCTCCAACTAGAAATTGAAGGTTCTTCTCAGAGGAAGGTCTCAGCCTCTCTGCTCTGTTGTTGGCTGTCCAGAGGAACTGGCTGGTCACTGTGTGAGACAGGAGGCTGGACTAGGTGGGCCCTCACTGGTCTGATCCAGCAGGGCTCTTCTGAGGTTCTTCTCAAGGGAAGGCCTCGGCCTCTCTGCTCTGTTGTTGGCCGTCCAGAGGAACTGGCTGGTCACTGTGTGAGACAGGAGGCTGGACTAGGTGGGCCCTCACTGGTCTGATCCAGCAGGGCTCTTCTGAGGTTCTTCTCAAGGGAAGGCCTCGGCCTCTCTGCTCTGTTGTTGGCCGTCCAGAGGAACTGGCTGGCCACTGTGTGAGACAGGAGGCTGGACTAGGTGGGCCCTCACTGGTCTGATCCAGCAGGGCTCTATTGATGTTCTTCTCAGGGGAAGGCCTCGGCCTCCATGCCCTGTTGTTGGCTGTCCAGAGGAACTGGTCGGCCACAGGGTGAGAGACAGGAGGCTGGACAAGATGAACCCTCACTGGCCTGACCCAGCATGGCTCTCCTGATGTTCTTCTCAGGATCCCCAATGCAGCCAATTGGGAGACCTGGCCTTCTGTTTCCCATTGAACTCAATTGGTACACCTGGTCTCTGGGTCCCCAATGCAGCTGATAGGTAGACCTGGCTTTCTGTTTCCCATTGACCAACAATAAAAATTTCTTCAAATATATTAGAAGCAGGAAACCAGCCAGGGAGGCAGTGGGGCCCTTGGATGACCAAGGGGTCAAAGGGTTACTTGAAGGAGGATAGGAAAATGGCTGAGAACCTGAATGCATTTTTTGCCTCCGTCTTCACTGTGGAAGATGAGAAGTGTTTGCCTGCTCCAGAACCACTTATATTGGAAGGGGTGTTGAAAGACCTGAGTCAGATTGAGGTGACAAAAGAGGAGGTCCTACAACTGATAAACGAATTAAAAACTAATAAGTCACCAGGTCCGGATGGCATACACCAAGGGTTCTGAAAGAACTCAAAGGTGAACTTGTGGATCCCCAGAAAAAAAATATGTAATCTTTCATTGAAATCTGCCTCCGTTCCTGAGGACTGGAAGGTAGCAAATGTCACCCCCATCTTTAAAAAGGGTTCCAGAGGAGATCCAGGAAACTACAGGCCAGTCATTCTGACTTCAATACTGGGAAAGTTGGTAGAAACCATTATCAAGGACAGAATGAGTAGGCACATTGATGAACACAAGTTATTAAGGAAGACTCAGCATGGGTTCTGTAAGGGATGATCTTGCCTCACTAACCTGCTACATTTCTTTTGAGGGGGTGAACAAACAAACCCGATACATATTGTTTACCTTGACTTCCAGAAAGATTTTCATAAAGTTCCTCATCAAAGGCTCCTTCGTAAGCTTGAGAGTCATGGAGTAAAAGGACAGGTCCTCTTGTGGATCAAAAACTGGCTAATTAATAGGCAGCAGAGAGTGAGTATAAATAGGCAGTCTTCGCAGTGGAGGACGGTAAGCAGTGGGGTGCCGCAGGGCTCGGTACTGGGTTCCATGCTCTTTAACTTGTTCATAAATGATTTGGAGTTGAGAGTGAGCAGTGAAGTGGTCAAGTTTGCAGATGACACTAAATTGTTCAAGATGGTGAAAACCAGAGAGGATTGTGAGGAACTCCAAAGGGATCTGTTGAGGCTGGGTGAGTGGGCGTCAACGTGGCAGATGAGGTTCAATGTGGCCAAGTGCAAAGTAATGCACATTGGGGCCAAGAATCCCAGCTACAAATACAAGTTGATGGGGTGTGAACTGGCAGAGACTGACCAAGAGAGAGATCTTGGGGTCATGGTAGATAACTCACAGAAAATGTCAAGACAGTGTGTGATTGCAATAAAAAAGGCCAACGCCATGCTGGGAATTATTAGAAAGGGAACTGAAAACAAATCAGCCAGTATCATAATGCCCCTGTATAAATCGATGGTGCGGTCTCATTTGGAATACTGTGTACAATTCTGGTCACCGCACCTCAAAAAGGATATTATAACATTGGAAAAAGTGCAGAAAAGGGCAACTAGAATGATTAAAGGGTTGGAACACTTTCCCTATGAAGAAAGGTTAAAATGGAACACTTTCACAAGTTTAAAATGCTTGGGGCTTTTTAGCTTGGAGAAACGTCGACTGCGGGGTGACATGATAGAGGTTTACAAAATTATGCATGGGATGGAGAAAGTAGAGAAAGAAGTACTCTTCTCCCTTTCTCGCAATGCAAGAACTCATGGGTATTCAATGAAATTGCTGACCAGTTGGGTTAGAACGGATAAAAGGAAGTCCTTCTTCACCCAAAGGGTGATTAACATGTGGAATTCACTGCCGCAGGACCTGGCGGCGGCTACAAGCATAGCCAGCTTCAAGAGGGGGATAGATAAAAATATGCAACAGAGGTCCATCAGTGGCTATTAGCCACTGTATATATATATATATATATATATATAAAATTTTGGCCACTGTGTGACACAGAGTGTTGGACTGGATGGGCCATTAGCCTGATGCAACATGGGTTCTCTTATGTTCTTAATTGGTACACTTGGCCTCTTAGCAATGTAACCCATTGCTAGACATGGGTAACACTTAGCAATGTAACCCATTGCTAGACCTGGGCTTTTGTTTCCCATTGAACTCAATTGGGAGACCTGGCCTCTGCTTCCTCACCCCCGCATTGCTACACCCCACCTTTGTTTTCATTCAGCGCAAATACAAACTGCCACAAGTCCTGCCACAACAGAGTGGACAAAGAGGAATTGTTCTTCCTCCCCCAACTACAAATTGATGGCATCTAATATAGCTGATGGGCACTAGATTCAGGACACAGAGAGCCATTAAAATGTACAATTTCCCACCAGAGGGTGTAGTCATGGCCACCACAGGAATAAACAGCTTTCAAAGAAACGAGATAAATTAATGGAGGGGAAATCTATCAATGGCTGCTAGCTATGATGACCGAGGGGAACCTTCACATTTAGAGGCAGTCAACCTCTGGATCCCAGAGAAGGAGGCAGCATCAGGGGAAGGCCTCGGCCTCCATGCCCTCTTGCTTGTTGTCTAGAGTAACTGGGAGACAAGAGGCTGGACTAGATGGACCCTCCTTGGTCTGACACAGCAGTGCTCTTCTGAAGTTCTTCTTAGGGGAAGGCCTTGGCCAATTTGGTGCAGTGGTTAAGTGTCCAGACTCTTATCTGGGAGAAATGGGTTTGATTCCCCACTCCTCCACTTACAGCTGCTGGAATGGCCTTGGGTCAGCCATAGCTCTGGCAGAGGTTGGCCTTGAAAGGGCAGCTGCTGTGAGAGCCCTCTCAGCCCCACCCACCTCACAGGGTGTCTGTTGCGGGAGAAGATATAGGAGATTGTAAGCCGCTCGGAGTCTCTTATTCAGAGAAGGGCAGGGTATAAATCTGCAGTTGTCTTCTTCTCTCTGCCCTGTTGTTGGCCCGACAGAGGAACTGGTTGACTAAAGTGGGAGACGGGAGGCTGGACTAGATGGACTCTTGGTCCGATCCAGCAGGGCTCTGCTCATTTTCTTTCTACTGCGGTCCTGTTGCTGAGGCCGTGATCCTCATAGCGATGTGTTCCCAGTGCCCTTTGTCCCTCCCGGCCTTCTGGACGTGGGCAGCTGATATCTGGGCGCATGGCTCTCCGCAACAGCCTTGTACTGTGACTCATGGGCGTTCGTGGCCTTTCCATCGACACCAATGGTGTCACTAGGCTCTCTGTACCTTGGCAACTGATTTTATTTTATTTTTCAATTCCCTCTCCTCTGCTGAGGGGCCTTGAATACCCCGTAGTAGACCAAACTGATGCCTGATGGGGGTTTCCAGCCTCAGGTGGGGCAGGTAAACAGCCCAAAGGCATCCGCGAAACACCAGCCTCTCTAAATTAGAAAAACACTAAGAAGAAATTAATACAAATTCATGCTTACTACAAAAAAATTTTTGCTATCAGAATGCTGACCGCAAAGTCTTTTAAAATGCAATTAGTGCAATTTTCTCCGATACATTTTTGTATGTTTGTTTAAACTTGTGGTGTGTTATTTCTGCTGGTGAATCTTAATGCTATATCTATGCAGCTTGCAGAAGCCTTGTGTGAAACACGGCATCATGTTAGGCTTCCCAATCCCCAGGTCCCAGAGGGGGATCCCCTGGTTTTACAGACTTCCCCCCTCCCCCAGCCCCTTCCCCCACAGCCATCATGCACCTCCATGAACGATTCCCATAGGGAATGATGGGGAATTGATCCATGGGTATCAGGGGCTCTAGGGGGGCTGTTTTTTAAGGTAGATGTGCCAAATTTTCAGTATAGCATCTAGTGCCTCTCCCCAAAAGACCTTCCAAGTTTCAAAAGGATTGGACCGGGGGGTCCAATTCTATGAGCCCCAAAAGAAGGTGCCCTTATTCTTCATTATTTCCTATGGAAGGAAGACATTTAAAAAGGTGTGCTGTCCCTTTAAATGTGATGGCCAGAACTCCCTTGGAGTTCAGTTATGCTTGACACACCCTTGTTCCTGGCTCCACCCCCAAAGTCCCCAGATATTTCTTGATTTGGACTTGGCAACCCGACATGTACAACCCTGTCGTGTGTTTGTGCCTGGCTGCAGCTTTTTACTACACCGGCTCTGTTTAAAAGGAGTATTTGGAGCGTAGGAATCTGTGCAAAGCGGCTTCATGTCACTTCCTGGACCCACTCTTTCAGAGAAAATGGCATGAATTGCATGTTGAAAGACTTTGGGGTATGGGTGTGGTCAGCATTCTGATAGCAAAACAAAATTCTACGATGCATAGTAGGCACTCTATAATTTTGTATTATATTTCTTCTTAGTGTTTTTCTAATGTATAGAGTCTGGTTTTTCGCAGATGCCTTTGTGCTGTTTACCTGCTCCATTTTCCGTGTTACTCTTTTTGGTTGCCTTAGCCTCCAGGTGAGGCTGGAGATCTCCCAGGATTATAACTGATCATCATTAGAACTGATTTTGGGCTGTGTCAACAGAAGTATAGTCTCCAGATCATGTGATAAATGTAACGTTCTGCATTTAGATAGGAAAAACGAAATGCATCATTATAGGATGGGGGAGACTTGTCTTGGCAGTAGTATGTATGAAAAGGATCTAGGGGTCTTTGTGGACCATTCACGGAACATGAGTCAGCAGTGTGCTGCAGTAGCTAAAAAGGCAAATGCAATTTTGGGCTGTATCAACAGAAGAACAGTGTCCAGAGCATGTGAAGTGATGACTTTGCTCTGCTCTGGTTAGACCTCACCTAGGGGATTGTTTTCAGTTTGGGGCAGCAGAGTTTAAGAAGGAGGTAGAGAAGCTGGAAGGGGTCCAGAGGAGGGGTCTGGAGACCAAGGCCTGTGAAGAAAGATTGATGGAGCTGGGCATGTTCAGCCTGGAGAGGAGGCGGCTGAGAGGCGATATGATCTGACAGCAATCCTGATTGTGTGAATTAGGGAGATCATGAGGGCAGGAAGGGCTGCATCAGTGCCTAGTTCTCGTGGCCCCTTCTTACACACCCAGGGAAATGCTGAGGGGCACTTTGGGGTCAGTCAGAAATTTTTCTCTAGGCCAGATTTGCAAGGGATCCTGGAGAGTTTGGGGGTTTTGGCCATCTTCTGCTCCTGGAGCAGGGGTCAGCGGGTGTGTTCTGTGGGGGGAGACTGTTGTGAGTTTCCTGCTTTGTGCAGGGGGTTGGACTAGATGACCCTGGAGGTCCTTTCCAGCTCTATGATCCTGAGTACTGTGGGGGCTCTGTGGCATTAGACTCCACTGAGCTCCCCCCTCCCCCCAATTGTCTGGGAATTCCCCATTGCAGACGTCACTACCTGAAAGCAGCAGCTGTTTTATTTCAGAATTAAAATGACCAGCGATTGGACGCCAGTTGCATACGCTGAATTTCCTTGCACTTTAAAGACACTGATTATTCCTGCTCCCCCCGCCCCAAAGAAATCCCATGCACATGGTGGAGCACAAGCGATGCGAACAGCCGCTTCCCTCTCTTCTTCCAAAATCTAATCCCTTATTCTCTCCACCCCCACCCATCCTGCAGGACTTACTTGCAGGGAGACCTTCCCTGGCTGCAAAGAAGCTTTTCCCTGCTTCTCTTTGCGGATCTGAAGCTCTTCCTTTTTTGTGCAATTCAGAAATTTCTCTCCCCCCCCCCCCACTCCAAGCCGAAGAGCCTTCCTTCCTCCCCCCCCCCCCTTGCTCGGCCTCTCTTGCAAAAACGGCTTTGTCCCTTTAACCCTTGCAGTGCTGGACAGGAACTTAAACTGTCCCTCGCCCGTTTCCTGCTCCCAGACCCAGCCAGATCGGTCGGGCTGCAGCCAGCGATGCCCTCTGCAGCTCAGCAGGGCCAGTCGACATATTTTTTGAGGGGGGGGGAGTAAAAAAGGGCGCCCCTTATATTTTTCCTTCATTTATATAAGCCAGTTTCATGTCTGTGTTCGTGTGAAACTTGGTGGAATGAGGAGAATCAGTGGGACTCGGTGATTCCTGGATAGAAGTTATATTGGAAGGATAGGGAGGGAAGGGTTGGAGGCGGGGTGGCTCTGTATGTCAGAGAGGATATACGGTCCAGTAAGACTGAGGTCGAGAATTAGACTCCCTTCTAGAAATGCTTTGGGTTGAAACAGCGGGCCCTAAAGGAAATTTAATTATGGGAGATTGTTATCGCCCACCAAATCAAAAGATAGAGGACCATTATAATACGATGGAAGGATTAAAGATAGTGGCTAAACGTAACAACTGTGTCGTAATAGGTAATTTAACTACCCACAGTTTGGGTCAATATGTGTTCTCGTCGAGATAAAGAGATTGAGTTTCTAGACACTCTCAATAACTGTGCTATGGAGCAGAGGGTCACAGAACCTACCAGGGGTGGGAAGATCCAGAATTTGGTCCTACGTAATGCCCAAGACCTGCTGAGAGATGTAAAAGTGATTGCACCGCTTGGGAGCAGTGACCATAACGTTATTGATTTCACCATTGCCCCAAAAGACCAGCACAACCACTTTTAACATTAAAAGGGATAAATTCTCTGAGATGAGAGAGTGAAAACCCTCGGGGAAGCTTGCAGGTTATTTAAAATTACAATTCTAGAAGCTCAGCTAAAATATATACCACAAGTTAGAAAAGGCACAAATAGGTATTTTAAAAGCCTGCATGGTTAACACACAAGGTAATAGAAGCTGTAAAAGGTAAGAAGGATTCCTTTAATCGGTGGAAAGCTAGTCCAAGTGAGGTGGCTAATAGCCACTGATGGACCTCTGCTGCATATTTTTATCCAATCCGCTCTTAAAGCTGGCTATGCTTGTAACAGACACCACCTCCTGTGGCAGTGAATTCAACATGTTAATCACCCTTTGGGTGAAGAAGTACTTCCTTTTATCCGTTTTAACCTGACTGCTCAGCAATTTCATTAAATGCCCATTTTTTGCCTCCGTCTTCACTGTGGAAGATAAGTGTTTGCCCACTCCAGAACCACTAATTTTGGAAGGGGTGTTTAAAGACCTGAGTCAGATTGATGTGACAAGAGAGCAGGTCCTACAACTGATAGACAAATTAAAAACTAATAACTCACCAGGCCTGGATGGCATACATCCAAGAGTTCTGAAAGAACTCAAAGGTGAAGTTGTGGATCCCCAGAAAAAAATATGTAATCTTTCATCGAAATCTGCCTCCATTCCTGAGGACTGGAAGGTCACTCCCATCTTTGAAAAAGGGTTCCAGTGGAGATTTGGGAAATTACAGGCCAGTCAGTCTGACTTCAATATCGGGAAGGTTGGTAGAAACCATTATCAAGGACAGAATGAGTAGGCACATTGATGAACACAAGTTACTGAGGAAGTCTCAGCATGGGTTCTGTAAGAGAAGATCTTGCCTCACTAACCTGTTACATTTCTTTGAGGGGGTGAACTAACGTGGACCAATGAGACCCAATAGATATTGTTTACCTTGACTTCCAGAAAGCTTTTGATAAAGTTCCTCATCAAAGGCTCCTTAGTAAGCTCAAGAGTCATGGAGTAAAAGGGCAGGTCCTCTTGTGGATCAAAAACTGGCTAATTAATAGGCAGCAGAGAGTGAGTATAAATGGGCAGTCTTCGCAGTGGAGGATGGTAAGCAGTGGAGTGCCGCAGGGCTCAGTACTGGGTCCCATGCTCTTTAACTTGTTCATAAATGATTTGGAGTTGAGAGTAAGCAGTGAAGTGGCCAAGTTTGCAGATGACTCTAAATTGTTCAGGGTGGTGAGAACCCGAGAGGGATCTGTTGAGGCTGGGTGAGTGGGCATCAACATGGCAGATGAGGTTCAATGTGGCCAAGTGCAAAGTAATGCACATTGGTAATCCTAGCTACAAATACAAGTTGATGGGGTGTGAATTGGCAGAGACTGACCAAGAGAGAGATCTTGGGGTAGTGGTAGATAACTCACTGAAAATGTCAGGACAGTGCAGGTCTCAGCCTATCTGCTCTGTTGTTGGCCCTCCAGAGGAACTGGTTGGCCGATGTGTGAGACAGGAGGCTGGACTAGGTGGGTCCTCACTGGTCTGATCCAGCAGGGCTCTACTGATGTCCTTATGAAGGCCTCGGCCTCCATGCCCTGTTGTTGGCCCTCCAGAGGAACTGGCTGGCCCCTGTGTGAGACAGGATGCTGGACTAGAGGAACCCTCACTGGTCTGACCCAACAGGGCTCTTCTGAGGTTCTTCTCAGGGGAAGGCCTTGGCCAATTTGGTGTAGTGGTTAAGTGTGTGGACTCTTATCTGGGAGAAATGGGTTTGATTCTCCACTCCTCCACTTACAGCTGCTGGAATGGCCTTGGGTCAGCCATAGCTCTGGCAGAGGTTGGCCTTGAAAGGGCAGCTGCTGTGATAGCCCTCTCACCCCACCCACCTCACAGGGTGTCTGTTGTGGGGGGAGAAGACATAGAAGATTGTAAGCCGCTCTGAGTCTCTGATTCAGAGAAGGGCAGGGTATAAATCTGCAGTCGTCGTCTTCTCTCTGCCCTGTTGTTGGCCCTGCAGTGGAACTGGTTGACTAATGTGGGAGACGGGAGGCTGGACTAGATGGACTCTTGGTCCGATCCAGCAGGGCTCTGCTCATGTTCTTTCTACTGCGGTCCTGTTGCTGAGGCCGTGATCCTCATAGCGATGTGTTCCCAGTGCCCAGGGTTTGATTCCCCACTCCTCAAAAAACATCTGGAGAGCTACCGTTGGCCACCCCGCTCTGTGGCATTAGACTGCGCTGAGCTCCCCCCTCCCCCCAATTCCCTGGGAATTCCCCATTGCAGACGTCACTACCTGAGAGCAGCAGCTGTTTTATTTCAGAATTGAAATGACCAGCGATTGGACGCCAGTTGCAGACGCTGAATTTCCTGGCACTTTAAAGACACTGATTATTCCTGCTCCCCCGAAAAGAAATCCCACGCACATGGTGGAGCACAAGCGATGCTAACAGCTGCTTCCCTCTCTTCTTCCAAAATCTAATCCCTTATTCTCCCCCCCCCCCCATCCTGCAGGACTTACTTGCAAGGAGACCTTCCCTGGCTGCAAAGAAGCTTTTCCCTGCTTCTCTTTGCGGAGCTGAAGCTCTTTCTTTCTTGTGCAATTCAGAAATTTCTCTCCCCCCCCCCACTCCAAGCCGAAGAGCTTTCCTTCCTCCCCCCCCCCCTTGCTCGGCCTCTCTCCCAAAAACGGCTTTGTCCCTTTAACCCTTGCAGTGCTGGACAGGAACTTAAACTCTCCCCCCCCCCCCCCCCCCGCTCTTTTCCTGCTCCCAACCTAGCCGGAGATCTGACAGCAATCCTGATTCTGTGAATTAGGGAGACCGTGAGAAGGAGGGCAGGAAGGGCTGCATCAGTGCCTAATTCTTGTGGCCCTTCTTACACACCCAGGGAAATGCTGAGGGGCACTTTGGGGTCAGTCAGAAATTGTTCTTTAGGCCAGATTGGCAAGGGATCCTGGTTTGTTTGGTTTTTTGGCCATTTTCTGGCCCTGGAGCAGGGGTCAGTGGGCGTGTGTTGGGGGGGGGGGAGGCAGCTGTGAGTTTCCTGCATTGTGCAGGGGGTTGGACTAGATGACCCTGGAGGTCCCTTCCAGCTCTATGATCCTGAGTACGGAGATCAGGTCAGCCCCCCCCCCCCAAACATGCCTGTGGGGGCTCTATGGCTCCCCCCTCCCCCCCCATTGCCTGGGGATTTCCCACTGCAGACTTGACAACCTGAGAGCAGCAGCTGTTTTGTGCAGAATTAAAATGACCAACGATTGGACGCCAGATTCATTTGCTGAATTCAATCTTGCACTTTAAAGACACTGATTATTCCCGCTCCCCCCCCCCCCCAGTGGCGGACTGGGTCTCAAATCTTGGTTGCCAGGAGACAAAGGGGGCCCAGTCACAATATTAAGGCTATCGTTTAATTTTTATAAGAAATAAATAAAATTTTCCAAAATACAGAAGTGGAAAAAAGGTACAATTAAAACTTTTGCGAAATAAATGTGTGTGTGTGGAGGCAAGCAGACACCTTGACAAGTCCCCCACTGCTCCCCCCACACAGAGGATGTACTAAAACTGGGAACAGGGATTGCCAATAGACTATACATGATGGCCAATAGAGAATGCCCATAGGGAGTATTGGAATTTAGACTTCCCCTAAGGACAGTGATTGCCCACACAGTCTGCACATGCTTGCCAACAGAGAATACATGATTGCCCACAGGGAGTAATGGAGACCACTATGTCCCTTAGGAAATAATGGAGCCCATGGTTTCCCATAGAGAATTAGGCTTACCCTACAGACAGTGATTGCCTATATAGACAACACACAAGGCTGGGAATGAATCTGTAGGCCTCGCTGTAGCCTGAACCAAAGATCTTGTCACACACAGCAAGAGCAGGGAACTGGTTTTCTTGACAGACGTCCACCTAAACTTCAGGGGGACGTGGATTTCATTCTACATGTGATGGTGGGAGCAGCAGAGGAATTAGCACGCGGCATCCCTCAAGCTCAGGGGGGAGAGACTAAATTGAACATCTCACTTTGTCAGACCGTGTCTGCCATGAAGTATAATGTTTTATTGTTTTGTTTGATGGGTTTTATGTTGCAAGCTGCCCAGAGCCTTCTGCTGGGATAGGGTGGGCGCGGGCCTATTTTTGTAGCAGGAACTCATTTGCATATTAGGCCACAACCTCCTGATGTAGCCAATCCCCCAAGAGCTTACAGTAGGCCCTGTAAGAAGAACCCTGTAAGCTCTTGGAGGACTGGCTACATCAGGGGTGCGTGGCCTAATATGCAAAGGAGTTCCTGCTACAAAAAAAGCCCTGGGGTGGGGTATAAAATTGGTCAGTCAATACATACATAAAGCCAGGTACCAGAGACATAAGCTTTATAAAGGACACAGGCAAACCCAATTAGAAGAAGAAATTGGATTTATATCCTGCCCTCCACTCCAAATCTCAGAGTCTCAGAGCGGCTCACAAATCTCCTTTACCTTCCTCCCCCACAAAAGACACCCTGTGAGGTGGGTGGGGCTGAGAGGACTCTCACAGCAGCTGCTCTTTCAAGGACAGCTCTGAGAGCTCTGGCTGACCCAAGGCCATTCCAGCAGCTGCAAGTGGAGAAGTGGGGAATCAAACCCGATTCTCCCAGATAAGAGTCCATGCACTTAACCACTACACCAAACTTAGCAATCTTCATTTTACTGAAAAGACACACATAGTCATACAGTATTTTCTTTATTTACAAGTCTTTGACAAATGGCACCTCGTACTCTGAATTATTGCATCAGACTCTGGAGTCAAGATCTGTACTGCAGCAATCCTGAGTACTGTGTTCAGGCGTGGATACAGTTTTGATTCACTGACATTCATGACAGAAAAGAGCTTTTCACCGATGTACCCTGTCCCAAACAGGCAGAATGTTAGAAACAAAAGACTCGTTAGAGGTAATTTGGACCCCAGAATTGGAGAAATGGGTCGTCCTCTTATTCTACAGAGCGATGGCCCTTCCTTAGCGGAGGTTTCCCCCTTTTCCGATTGGTAAAAGAAACACTTCACTATGGACTAGCAGGTGCTTGGAGGAGGGAAGGGTGATGTCCCTTTAAGAAAGGCTTTCTAGAATGTTCCTTACTTCTTCAGTTGCCCGTTTCTAAACTAGCACAGCTATTTTTCCAGATTGAAGTAGAGAGACACCCACGCCCTCTCAGTCTGCTCAATGAATCCTAGAATCCCAGAGTTGGAAGGGCCAAAGAGGCCATCTAGTCCAGCCCCCACTCAATGCAGAATCTGCCTAGAGCGGGGTGTGTGTGCAAACTGTGGCTCCCAAATCTTTCCTTCCCCCACATACCCCCGTGTTTTGAATGCAGAGGTTTTTGTTTCCCCCCTTCTATTAATTGTGCAGGCCAAACGCACTCTGGGTGCTCCAACCCAGAGGGTGACTGGGAGTTCTTTCATGGGGGGGTGGTTTGGAGGGAGGAGAGGGCCTGACAACAGCCTGCATTGTGGGGGGGGGGGGGGGAGCTTTTAAATTGGTAGACCTGGCCTCCTGTTTCCCTTGGAAGTCAATTAGTAGACCTGGCCTCTGAGTTCCCAGTGCAGCCCATTACTAGACCTGCCCTCTCTTTTCCCATTCAACTCAATTGGGAGACCTGGCCTCTGCTTCCCCACTGCAGCGCATTGCTACACCATGCCTCCTTTCTTTGCATTCAACTCAAATACAAACTTTGTCACACACACAAGCGCCAACGACCTCCTTTCACCTCTTCTCGCACAATCTCTCCCAGGTTCTGCTCAAAACACCCATGCCGCTTCACTCACCAGGCCTGTAACAAGCTACACCAGAGGCCGCTGAGCAGACACGCAGCCCACACTGCCCTTTGGCCCAATCCCCGCCCCCTTTTCAAGAGTCACCCACGTCATTAGGAGCCCTCCCCATTTCCCCGGGGCAAAACTGCTCCACCTGCTCACTGCCTGCATTTGTGTGCAGTTGCTGTTTCATGGCAAAGCTTCTTGGTAGGCTGATGCACCCTTCTAGACAGCAAAGCTGCCTTCTTCTGCTGCTTTAACGCCGTTTCTATTTCTGCATCTCATGGGACGGGTCACAAGAGGACATCAGAGAGAGACACATCATTTCCAAAACTCTCGCAAGGTAACTTAGAGTTCCACCTTTTTTGCAGGATGTCATCTCATGTCCTGGGTTGTCACTTCCAGCTCAAAAACTCAGCTGGTGGCACTTCCTGAGCTCCATCCCTTCCCATGTCACATGGTGCACCAAAACCCCACCCCCTCCTGTCATGTCACTCAGGCATGCCTCTTCTGCATCTGACATTTAGTCTCTGCGGCTCATACCCAAAAATCATCATAGATCGCATTGCTTTTGCTAAACTAAACACAGTGCTGCTTTGTATCCCATGGCACTCATTTTTGTGAAAGATTGAATCACAGAATCATAGAGTTGGAAGGGACCTCCAGGGTCATCAACCCCCTGCACAAGGCAGGAAACTCACAAATACCGTTCCCTAAATTCACACTGGACAGCCTCTCCCCATATGAACCCCCACAGCATCCTCTTTAGCAAAAGCAATGAGATACGGGATGATTTTTCAGTGAAAATGTGTTGAATTTACCGGCAGCTGGAATCTAAAGATCCATTCAGTGGTGCAACACAGCTCTTTTGGAGCTGGTGCAGCAGAGAGATTGTGAACTTTGGAAAGACATCGAGTTAACCCTTCATAAAGAACTTTGGTTTGCAATGGACTATATATAGTATATTTTATCCATTGAGGGGAGAGAGAGAGAGAGGGAGGGAGGGAGATACAGAGAGGGAGGGAGAGAGAGCTCATACAATACTCAGAGGCTGTTGTCTCCCGCTATGTGGTGCAATATCGGATTGTGATATGAAAAGTGAAATCGTATTTCATGTGGAAAACTGAATATTCAGTCCGGATGGATGGTGCGTATATTTGTACATCACAGACATAACATTTACATATATTATGTCTAAGGAATTTATTAAAATTGCATTAATTTCCTATTATATACCTGGTGTTCTATGGCATCTTTGAGAGTGCAGGGAATGACAATCCCTGGAAGTTGCAGAAACATTCCGGGAATGGAATTCCACTCTTGCCCTCCTTGAAGCCAGCCAGGCATCCTTAGGACCAGGGACTATGAAAAGATGTTGAGCAGCAGAACTCAGAGCCCGGGGGTTCATATGGGGAGAGGCGGTCCAGAAGATATGTAGGCCCTTGGCCTAAGGTGATACCTGATCTACACAAAGGACTCTGGCTCGGGGTGAAGAATGCAACTGTGACGCAAGATCCTTCCACACTGAGCATTCAAAAGGTTTCTCCCCTGTGTGGGTTCTCTGATGCAGCTGAAGACTGGAACTCTGACTGAATCTCTTTCCACATTCTGAGCATTCAAAAGGTTTCTCCCCTGTGTGGGTTCTCTGATGCCTCTGAAGACTGGAACTCACACTGAATCTCATTCCACACTGTGAGCATTCAAAGGTCTTCTTCCCTGTGTGGGTTCTTAGATGCTTTTGAAGACTGGAATTCACACCGAATCTCTTTCCACACTCTGAGCATACAAAAGGTTTCTCCCCAGTGTGGGTACTCTGATGCTGCTGAAGAGTGCCACTCCAGCTGAATCTCTTTCCACACTCTGAGCATTCCAAAGGTTTCTCCCCTGTGTGGGTTCTCTGATGCCTTTGAAGACTGGAACTCACACTGAATCTCTTTCCACACTCTAAGCATTCAAAAGGTTTCTCCCCAGTATGAGTTCTCTGATGCCGTTGAAGATCACTACTACAAATGAATCTCTTTCCGCACTCTGAACATTGAAAAGGTTTCTCCCCTGTGTGGGTTCTCTTATGCTGTTGAAGACCATAATTTGCACTGAATCTCTTTCCACACTCTGAGCATTGAAAAGGTTTCTCCCCTGTGTGGGTTCTCTTATGCTGTTGAAGACCATAATTTGCACTGAATCTCTTTCCACACTCTGAGCATTCAAACGGTTTCTCCCCTGTGTGGGTTCTCTTATGCTGTTGAAGACCACAATTTGCATTGAATCTCTTTCCACACTCTGAGCATTCAAATGGTTTCTCCCCTGTGTGGGTTCTCTTATGCTGTTGAAGACCATAATTTGCACTGAATCTCTTTCCACACTCTGAGCATTCAAACTGTTTCTCCTCTGTATGGGTTCTTTGATTATTCTGAAGATGGCCACGCTGACTGAATTTCTTCCCACACTCTGAGCATTCAAAAGTTTTCTCCACAGTGTGAGTTCTCTGATGCTGCTGAAGAATGGAACTCAAATGGAATCTCTTTCCACAGTCTGAGCATTCAAAAGGTTTCTCCCCTGTGTGGGTTCGAAGATGCTGCTGAAGATGGTAACACCAACTGAATTTCTTTCCGCACTCTGAGCATTCGAAAGTTTTCTCCCCTGTGTGCATTCTTAGATGCTTTTGGAGAGTGTATTTCAGATTGAATATTTTTCCACACTCTGAGCATTCAAAAGGTTTCTCCCCTGTATGGGTTCTCTGATGCCTCTGAAGAGTGCCACACCGGCTGAATCTCTTTCCACACTCTGAGCATTGAAAAGTCTTCTTCCCTGTGTGGGTTCTTTGTTGCTTTTGTAGACTGGAATTCATCCTGAACTTCTTTCTACGCACTGAGAATTCAACATGTTTCTGTACTGTGTGTATTCTTTGGTGTACTAAAAGCTGTGTTCTGTATCTGAAGTACTTTCCACAATAACGGCATTTATATGCCTTCCTTTGACCGGAGAATGTCATTTCATTCTCTGAACAGATGAACAGTTTCATTCCTGAAAGAGTCCGTCGGTGACGGCCACAGACAGGGATTTCATGGAAGCTGCTTCCTTGGCGAGGAATGGTCTTAACCCCCCTTTTCAGTGTACGGTTTCCTTCCTGCCTCTGTGGTTCATCTCTGTTCTCGAAGTTTCCTTCAGTCTCTTCAATCTTGGCTTTTTCCAGTGAGAACCCGTGAAATTCCCCAACTGACCCCTCAACATCTCCTGCTGGAATAAAGAGGGAAGTTGAATCATAACTCATGCAAGGAGCCAAGGCACCTACCACAAACTCCTAATTCATGACTACGCATTTTTGACTCCTGAACTGTCTGTCTGCCTTTCCTGGACAACCTCCTATAGGGCTTTTTCTACATTCTGACCACCCCTGCCGCCCTCCCCAAAGAGCTCCCTAAATGTACTTGAAGGGAAAAGGTGGCAAAGATATTTTCCTTTTTGCTTCCCATCTGCCTTGCCATGAAGGTCCTTTGTTCTGCAGATTGGCCCTATTTTCCTTGTGCTCCCAATAAGGTAAGTAGACCCTCCAAAAGCCACATAAACACAACAGGATTTAAAGGGGGAGTGTATATTTTTAAAAGCTATCATACAGGTAGAATGCCAGCAGGGGGGTGGGGGCTTTCCATTGTTTTGCACTAAGTGTCACATGTATGACTATCTGCCCACAGGACAGAAGTCTTGGGTGTGTGCTCGATGCAAGGAGCTCCTGGTTCTCAGGGAATGAGTTCGTACCCTTGAGGCTGGGGTGACTGACCTGGAGAAGCAGAGACGGTCAGTTAGGCACTCAGAGAAGACTCTCAGGGACGTGTTAGATGAGCCCCACTCTGAACGTGGCAGCCCCATTGCTGCCAGGGAGCATGAGAGTCGAGAGGGAACAGGGCACTGTGTTGAGGACAAGAGGATGGTAGGTTCTACCACCCTGGTAGGTAGGTTCAGAGACCATCTGTTCCATAGCACAGTCATTGAGAGTGTCTAGAAACTGAATCTCTTTCTCTCGACGAGAACACATATTGACCCAATCAATTTGCGGGTAGTTAAAATCACCTATTACAACACAGTTTTTACGTTTAGCCAGTATCTTTAATCCTTCCATCATATTATAATCGTCCTCTATCTTTTGATTTGGTAGGCGATAACAAACTCCCATAGTTAAATTTCCTTTTTGGGCCTCTATTTCGACCCAAAGCATTTCTAGAAGGGAATCTAATTCTCGACCTCAGTCTTACTGGGCTGTATACCCTCTCTGACATACAGAGTCACCCCATCTCCAACCCTTCCCTCCCTATCCTTCCGATATAACTTATATCCAGGAATCACCGTGTCCCACTGATTCTCCTCATTCCACCAAGTTTCTGAAATTCCCACAATGTCTACGTTTTCTCCCAACACTAAATATTACAACTCTCCAATTTTACTTTGAACACTTCTAGTATTTGTATACAAATATCTATAATTTCCCAGGCAAGATAAGCCCGCAACCTTCCTCCTGCCGCCTCGAGACTTTGGCAGACAGTCTATACTGTTTGTCACCATCTCAGTGGACAACTCTGATCCATTACCCGGTAGAAAAGTAACGGTTAAGCCTTTATTTCTTTGAAATGAGTCCTCCCGAACCAGAGACATTTCATCTCCTGTCGGCTTTCCCCCAAGATTTAGTTTAAAAATTGCTCTGTCAGCAGCCTGGTTCCTTCTGGGGACAAGTGGAGACCGTCTTTTTTGTACAGCTCCCGCTTGTTCCAGAAAGCATCCCAGTGCCTAACAAACTTAAACCCTTTCAACCTACACCATCGTCTCATCCACACATTGAGACTTCTATTTTGTGCCTGTCTCTCCTGCCCTGCACGTGGAACAGGTAGCACTTCCGAGAAGCCCACCTTGGAGGTCCTGGCCTTAAGTTTCCCGCCTAGCAGCCTAATTTTTTCCTCCAGGACCTCACGACTGCATTTCCCCACATCGTTGGTGCCAACATGCACCACGACCACTGGCTCCTCCCCAGCACTGTCTATCAGCCTATCTACAACACGCGTAATGTCCGCTACCTTCGCACCAGGCAGGCAAGTCACCATACGGTCAGTACGAGGTTTCGCCACCCAGCTGTCTACTTGCCTAAGGATCAAATCACCAACTACCAAGACCCCCCCTCTCTCCCTGCCCAGGGATGGTTCCTTGGCGCTAAAGGATACCCGCTCACCAACTGAAGAAGAGGTCCCTTCTGAGGGTGCCTTCCCCTTGTCCTCAGCACGGTGCCCTGTTCCCTCTCGACCCTCACGCTCTCTGGCAGCAACGGGGCTGCCACATTCAGAGTGGGGCTCATTTAACACGTCCCCGAGAGTCTTCCCCAAGTGCCTAACTGACTGTCTCTGCTTCTCCAGGTCAGTCACCTCGGCCTCAAGGGTATGAACTCGTTCCCTGAGTACCAGGAGCTCCTTGCATCGAGCACACACCCAAGACTTCTGTCCTGTGGGCAGATAGTCATACATGTGACTCTCAGTGCAAAACACTGGAAAGCACCCACCCCCCTGCTGGCATTCTACCTTCATGATAGCTTTTTAAAATATACAGTCCTCCTTTAAATCCTGTTGTGTTTATGTGGCTATCCTTCTGGAGGTATACTTACCTTATTGGGAACACAAGGAAAATAGGGATCTGGGTTCCTGGTCCTTACAGAGCCCCCAGGCTAAGAGCCACAGGCCAAGAGCCCTTTAGCTCTCACCTCTGGCAAGGCTCGGCTTAATAATGCAAAGAGGGTGTGGAACACAGCCACTCCTAATCAATCAGCAACATTCACCTTCATCCCACTCAAACCGAACAGACAAGAGTTCCCCAGCAACCACAAACTCAGAAATTCTCAGCAACATCCCCAGCTGCTTAGCCAAACCTCACCCTTATATCACTTATTCTCTGCCTTCTCTCAGAGCTTTCTGACAGTGGCTAAATGTAAAAGCTGTGTCATAATACGTGATTTTAACTACCCGCATATTGATTGGGTCAATATGTGTTCTGGTCGAGAGAAAGAGACTGAGTTTCAAGACACTCTCAATGACTGTGTTACGGAGCAGATGGTCACAGAATCTACCAGGGGTGGGGTGATCCTGGATTTGGTCCTAATTAATGCCCAAGACCTGGTAAAAGTTGTAAAAGTGATTGCACCGCTTGGGAGCAGTGACCATAACGTTATTGATTTCACCATTTGTATAAATAGGGAGTTGCCCCAAAAGACCAGCACAACCACTTTTAACTTTAAAAGGGGTAAATTCTCTGAGATGAGGCATGTGAAGAGGAAACTGAAAGGAAAGGTAAAGAGAG
Organism: Heteronotia binoei; assembly: GCF_032191835.1. Classification (NCBI taxonomy): domain Eukaryota; kingdom Metazoa; phylum Chordata; class Lepidosauria; order Squamata; family Gekkonidae; genus Heteronotia; species Heteronotia binoei. Next base: position 2,766,631 of record NC_083227.1, read on the forward strand.
TCAAAACCCTTGGGGAAGCTTGGAGGTTATTTAAAACTACAGTCCTAAAAGCTCAGATAAAATATATACCACAAGTTAGGGAAGGCACGAAGAGGTATAAGAGAAGGCCTGCATGGTTAACAAACAAAGTTATGGAAGCTGTAAAAGTTAAGAAAGATTCCTTTAAGCGGTGGAAAGCTAGTCCAAATGAGATTAATAAAAAACAACACAGCCTGTGGCAAAACAATTGCAAGACTGTGATGAGGCAGGCAAAAAGGGACTATGAGGAGCATATTGCAAAAAACATAAAGACCAACAATAAAAATGTACTTAGAAGTAGGAAACCAGCCAGGGAGGCAGTGGGGCCCTTGGATGACCAGGGGGTAAAAGGATTAATGAAGGAGTAAAGTGAAATGGTTGAGAAGCTGAATGCATTTTTTGCCTCCGTCTTCACTGTGGAAGATGAGAACTGTTTACCCACTCCAGAACCGCTAATTTTGGAAGGGGTGTTGAAAGACCTGAGTCAGATTGAGGTGACAAGAGAGGAGATCCTGCATCTGATAGACGAATTAAAAACTAATAAGTCACCAGGACCGGATGGCATACATCCAAGGGTTCTGAAAGAACTCAAAGGTGAATTTGTGGATCCCCTGACAAAAATATGTAATCTTTCATTGAAATCTGCCTCCGTTTCTGAGGACTGGAAGGTAGCAAATGTCACCCGCATCATTAAAAAGGGTTCCAATGGAGATTTGGGAAATTACAGGCCAGTCAGTCTGACTTCATTACCGGGAAAGTTGGTAGAAACCATTATCAAGGACAGAATGAGTAGGCACATTGATGAACACAAGTTATTGGGGAAGACTCAGCATGGGTTCTGTAAAGGAAGATCTTGCCTCACTAACCTGTTACAGTTCTTTGAGGGGGTGAACAAACATGTGGACAAAGGAGACCCAATAGATGTTGTTTACCTTGATTTCCAGAAAGCTTTTGATAAAGTTCCTCATCAAAGGCTCCTTAGTAAGCTTGAGAGTCATGGAGTAAAAGGACAGGTCCTCTTATGGATCAAAAACTGACTAATTAATAGGAAACAGAGAGTGAGTATAAATGGGCAATCTTCGCAGTGGAAGACGGTAAGCAGTGGGGTGCCGCAGGGTTCAGTACTGGGTCCCATGCTCCTTAACTTGTTCATAAATGATTTCGAGATGAGAGTAAGCAGTGAAGTGGCTAAGTTTGCAGATGACAGTGAATTGTTCTGGGTGGTAAGAACCAGAGGGAATTGTGAGGCACTCCAAAGGGATCTGTTGAGGCTGGGTGAGTGGGCGTCAACTTGGCAGATGAGGTTCAATGTGGCAAAGTGCAAAGTAATGCACATTGGGGCCAAAAATCTCAGGTACAAATACAAGTTGATGGGGCATGAACTGGCAGAGAGTGACCAAGAGAGAGATCTTGGAGTCGTTGTAGATAAGTCACTGAAAATGTCAAGAAAGTGTGCGATTGCAATAAAAAAGGCCAACGCCATGCTGGGAATTATTAGGAAGGGAACTGAAAACAAATCAGCATCATAATGCCCCTGTATAAATCGATGGTGCGGTCTCATTTGGAGTACTGTGTGCAGTTCTGGTCGCCACACCTCAAAAAGGATATTATAGCATTGGAGAAAGTCCAGAAAAAGGAAACTAGAATGATTAAAGGTTTGGAACACTTTCCCTATGAAGAAAGGTTAAAACGCTTGGGGCTCTTTAGCTTGGAGAAACGTCGACTGCGGGGTGACATGATAGAGGTTTACAAGATAATGCATGCGATGGAGAAAGTAGAGAAAGAAGTCCTTTTCTCCCTTTCTCACAATACAAGAACTCGTGGGCATTCAATTAAATTGCTGAGCAGTAGGGTTAGAACAGATAAAAGGAAGTACTTCTTCACCCAAAGGCTGATTAACATGTGGAATTCACTGCCAAAGGAGGTGGTGGCGGCTACAAGCATAGCCAGCTTCAAGACGGGATTGGATAAAAATATGGAGCAGAGGCCCATAAGTGGCTATTAGCTACTGCATATTATTGGAACTGTCTGGGGCAGTGATGCTCTGTATTCTTGGTGCTAAGGGGGGGGGGGGGGCAAAGTGGAAGGACATCTAGCCCCAGTTGTGAACCTCCTCCTACACCCACCCTGCCTCTCCTGCTGGCCACATTGACCACAGTGGCCCCTGGGCCAGCCCGGTGTGTCGGTGATCTCAGAGCCCACTCAGCTCCTGGAGTCCTCCAGAGGGGGGGAGTACAGGACCAAGCCTCACAAGGACCTATTGCTTTTCCATATCTTGATTCACACATCATCACAATGGCAGCAATTCGCACCTTTGAAAGATCCTTACCCAGAGAGGCCACATTCCCATAGTTCTCCAGCATGACTTCCCTGTAGAGACCTCTTTGGTCTGGATCCAGCAGGGCCCACTCAGCCTCGGTGAAAAACACAGCCACCTCCTCGAAGGAAAAAGGACCCTGAAAGAAAAAGCAGGTTTCCTCATCAGAGACTGTCCCAGTCAAGACTGTACTCTGGACAGGGGCATTCTGGGGTGGTGCAGGATGGAGAGCTTGCCAGGGGGGTAAAGGGAGCGGCCTTCAGAGCCCCTCTCGCTCAGACACATGAGCAGCAACTGCAGGAGCAAAAGGCCCCCTGAGGAAGAGGGGGGAACTCAGGCGGTCCCCTGCTCATCTCCCCTACCTGGACTGCTGGGGCAGCAGCCGTTTCCACTCCTTCACAAAGACGATGGCTCAACATCATCTCTTCACTGCCTGTGAGGGAGAGAATGTTGGAATAAAGGATGTTAGCAGAGACTTCATATTTTCTTTGCTTGTTCGAATCCTGCTTCATGCACCCCTTGTGCCCAAGGCTGTGAAACCTTGCCCTGGGTATACTTTAAAAAATGTGTAACAATTTTGTGTAAACTTGAGGGAGAGGTAAGGAGAAGCCTCAGGGAGGGGTGGGGTATGATCACTGCCAACACATTTCCAGTTTGGTGTAGTGGTTAAGTGTGCAGACCCTTATCTGGGAGAACCGGGTTGGATTCCCCACTCCTCCACTTGCAGTTGCTGGAATGGTCTTGGGTCAGCCATAGCTCTTGCAGAGTTATCCTTGAAAGGGCAGCTGCTGTCAGAGCTCTCTCAGCCCCACCCACCTCACAGGGTGTTTGTTGTAGGGGGGTAAGGTAAAGGAGATTGTAAGCCGCTCTGAGACTCAGACTGAAGGGTGGGGTATAAATCCAATATCTTTTTCTTCTCTTTTCTTCTTCAACACTTGAGGCTTATCCTGTGAACTCTAGAGCTCAAAACTGTGACAGTATCTTGGCTCGATCAGACCAAAGGCCCAGGAACGCCATTCTCTGGGTGTCTGGGCCCTCCAATGTGCCTTTGTGTTTAGGCTTCCGGGTGAAGCGGGGGGGGGGGGGGTGCAGTTGGGAGAAATGAGGTCAAAGATACGTCACAACCACATCTGTTCAAAACCCCAAAAATTATCTTAGCACATCTGAAATCTAGAGGGCAATATGTAGGGGTTTCTCAAGTGTCTGCTGACCCTCTGATGTCATGTCTGAATGTTCAACAGGGTGAGACGTCACATCTACCCCTTGCCCTGCACCCAAAGCTCCCAGGGGCGAGAGGTCAACTTTTCTTTTTTAAGCTGCCTTAAATCCCTCTAATGGAAGGTACGTTATATGGGAATATTTCAGTTAACCTGAGGAACTCACTGCTTCAGGAAGAGGCGGTGGCTACAAGCAGACAGCTTCAAGAGGGGACTGGATAAACATATGAAGCAGAGGTCCATGAGTCCCCTTCAGTTACTAGGTCCAAATGGAACCTTGTGTGTCATGCAAAAGTATTTCCTTTTTCTCCTGTCCTGAACCTTTGTCATGATCTGAGGCCTAGAGGACAGGGGGAAGCCTGCCTAGGAGTTGCTAGTGGGCCCTACGTCTCCCAGAATCCCTCCTCTCTCTGATTGGGTGGCAGAATTTTGGAGGAAAAACTAGCCCAGAGGCAGTGTGCCCTTGAAGCTGAGTTAGTGTGAGCTGGCTCACAGTTTTTTAGCCTCTTGCTCACACATTTTTGTCTTAGCTCAGGAAAAATGGCTCCAGAGTACACTAATTATACAGTAACTCACAATTTTAATGCCAGAAGATCACAGAGTAGAATTTTTGCTCAGAAGACTCCACAGCTGAGTGTGAACAAAACCCCCTAATTTTGCGTATATATGGACATCGTGATCACCAGCTTGGTTGCCAGGATGCCTGGAGTTGCACCTCACACACATCTACACCAAAGCAAAAGACTTTGACCAAGCCGTTTCCTTATAGGCCCAGGTGTATGTTGTGGGTTTCATCTTTACTGCAGCCCTTCTCCTAATGGGTCCTAGCATGGGCAAGACAACCTCCCAGCCTCGCCGTGTGCGCAAGTCCCTGGTTCTCGCAGTGAAAGAGGTCGCACCACCATGAGCTGTCCAGTCAAGCTGTCTTTCTTCACTCTGTTAATGGAAGTCATTGCTAAGACTAACATCACCACTTTTTCCCATTCACTGCTGCGCTAAAAGTCTTTACCACCCACCGATTGCTTGAGCACTAGAAATAAACTGTTGCTGTTGTTAGGTTGCCTGAGTCCTCGCGTCTCCGTCGTCCCAGAAAGACGCTGACCAGAGCGGTGGCAGCCTGTAGAAGGCCCTTCCTGGTCCCCTGCTGAGTCACAACCTTCTATCGGACAACTTCACAATGGGCCCAGATCTGGCACAAGGCACCCTTACCGTGTGAGAGGGCCTCTTGGGCACGCTCCTGGGCCTGCACCTTCTGCTCTTCCTCCAAGGGAGACCCTTCCTCCTCAGACACCTCCGCTTCCATCTTCACAGATGGTTCCCACATCTGGAACAGCAGGAAGAGAGACAGGGAAGAGCAGGGAGCCTAAAGACCAAGGAAGCAAAACATGCTCCATTCCCCATCCCTGCATCCATCAACAGAGCTGCAAGAATCAGGGATCTGGTTTTCTATCAACCCTGGTGAAGTGCCCGGAGGGATGCGTATAAGGTGAAAGGTCACAACTTGAAAGGATGGTATGAAGCTCCCTCACCTGTTCTGCCTGCCTCTTCTCCTCTGCCTGGCTCAGGAGGAAACCTTCGGCCAGGGCCACCGCCTGGGAACTGGTCTCCGGACCACATCCTCTGACCCAGCCCTGCATTTCCTGGGGCAGGAGAGTCAGGAACTGCTCCAGGATCACCAGGTCCACGATCTGCTTCTTGGTGTGCCTCTCCGGCTCCAGCCACTGGCTGCAAAGTCCATGGAGCTGGCTGCAAACCTCTCGGGGCCCATCACACTCATGGTAGCTGAATTGCCGGAAACGCTGGCGATATTCCTCTGAGATTGCCGTGACCTGTTTACAGACTACCGGCTCAGGGCTTTCCCAGAATTCAGCACCACTTCCAGGTTGGATGGGATGGGGGCCTTTGCTTTCTCTCTTTCCCGTTCCAGGTCCTTCTGGGTCCTGCTCTTCCATCTCCTTTCCCTTCTCTTGGGTTACTTCCAGCTGTGGAAAAAATGCTTTTATTCACTTGGCTATGAAGAGGGAGAGAGGAATATATCAAAAATGCAGAAAGGAACCTAAAAAAGATGGAGCTACATCACTGATCCTTGTCAAGACACACCCAGGACTGCCCTCCTGGATCAGAAGGAAAGTCCTTTTCGTGGTTTGCAAATCAGGATTCATGTCATTAAGTATCATAGACATCTCCTAGGGAGGCCCAAAGTCTCCGGGTCCTGATGGCAAACACCCAAGACTTTCTAAAGGATGTGAGATAGCGATGTGTTTCCAGTGCCCTTTGTCCCTCCTGGCCTTCTGGATGTGGGGAGCTGATATCTGGGCGCATGGCTCTCTGCCTGTCCTAGGAGGGGGGGCAACAGCCTTGTGCTATGACTCATGGGCATTGGTGGCGTTTCTGAACTAGGATCTCTGAACCTGAGCAACTGATTTTCTTTAATTCCCTCTCCTCTGCTGAGGGGCCTTGAATACCCAGTAGCAGCCCTGCCCCAAAACTGGCATTGTGTCAGGGTCCTACAATGGGGCTATGGTTGATTCTCATTCAGGCAGGAGTTAGAGAGCCAGTTTGGTGTAGTGGTTAAATGTACGGACTCTTATCTGGGAGAACCGGGTTGGATTGCCCACTCCTCCACTTACAGCTGCTGCAATGGCCTTGGGTCACTCATAGCTCTGGAAGGAGTTGTTCTTGAAAGGGCAGCTGCTGTGAGAGCCCTCTCAGCCCCACCCACCTCACAGGGTGTCTGTTGTGGGGGAGGAAGGGAAAGGAGATTGTGAGCCACTCTGAGACTCTTCGGAGTGGAGGGCGGGATATAAATCCAATATCTTCTTCTTCTTCTTCTCTCAGCCCCACCCACCTCACAGGGTGTCTGTTGTGGGGGGAGAAGATACAGAAGATTGTAAGCCACTCTGAGTCTCTGATTCAGAGAAAAGGGTGGGGTATAAATCTGTAGTCTTCTACCCCCCACACGCAATGATCTTTTTCACTTACAGACCAAATTAAGGTTTCTCACCTCTCCCCCCACCCCCTGGACTAAAATTACAAGCAACAGAACTCCAATTTCATGCTTCAGTTTTCTCCCTTGCACTTAAAGACACCGTATTCCCCTCACCCCCCCAATTACATAGCAGAGCAAAACTGATGCCTAATGGAGTTGCCAGCCTCCAGGTGGGCAGTGAAAGGAACAAGTACTGTGATGTGCTGGCTAACAATGTAGGCTCATTTCGTCAATGGCCGTTTAAAAGAACAGCTTGCTTCTGATAAAAAAATATTGTAGAGAGCTGTAGGCCAGCAAGCTCCAGAAGGCTTGGGCATCTGCTTAAAAGAATAAGTTTGGACCGGCTTAAGCTTCTAATATACTGTAAATATATGCACTTAAGTGTCATTGAGTGGTAAGGTTTTTTTCCAATATAAAATCTTAAGAATGATCTATTTCCATTCAGCTTTGTGGTATGCCTTGTTATTATTTTGGTTTATTCCAAGATGAGAGAACTTGAGGTAGAAGATATTGCAGAAGAGCATTTACATTGGGTTGTTAGAAGAGGCTGGTAACCCTGGAAGGATTTTAGGAAGGATTACTCCTGAGGAAGTCCACTGATGAAAGAAGCCTCCATCCGGGTGCTCATAGGGCTTTTCTTGTAATATTGGAATGTGAGAATAGACCTCTGTTATAATATGAAGTAAAAAAAGATAACTTACAAAGGTTTGAAAATGGTTTTACTAAACATTGTTAGCCAGCACATCACAGTATTTGTCTCTTTCACTGCCTGTCTTATCAACTGTGATCCCTTTTTCTTGATTATATTGATTAGCGTCCAGGGGGTGCCTGGAGATCTCCCAGGATTATAACTGATCATCATCAGAATTGATTTTGGGCTGTGTCAACAAAAGTATAGTCTCCAGATCACGTGATAAATGTAAAGTTCTGCATTTAGGTAGGAAAAACCAAATGCATCATTATAGGATGGGGGAGACTTGTCTTGGCAGTAGTATGTGTGAAAAGGATCTAGGGGTCTTTGTGGACCATTCACGGAACATAAGTCAGCAGTGTGGTGCTGTAGCTAAAAAGGCAAATGCAATTTTGGGCTATATCCACAGGAGTGTAGTGTACACTCAGATCACGTGAAGTGATGGAATCACTTTGCTCTGCTCTGGTAAGACCTCACCTGGAGTATTGTGTTCAGTTTTGGACACCACAGTTTAAGAAGGCTGAAGGAGCTGGGAATATTCAGCCTGGAGAGAGGACTGTGAGGTGATATGATCTGGCAACAATCCTGATTCTGTGAATTAGGGAGACCGTGAGAAGGAGGGCAGGAAGGGCTGCATCAGTGCCTAGTTCTTGTGGCCCCTTCTTACACACCCAGGGAAATGCTGAGGGGCACTTTGGGGTCAGTCAGAAATTTTTCTCTAGGCCAGTTTGGCAAGGGGTCCTGGTTTTTCTGGGGGGTTTTGGCCATCTTCTGGGCCTGGAGCAGGGGTCAGTGAGTGTGTGTTGGGGGGTGGGGGTGGGGGAGGCAGTTGTGACTTTCCTGCATTGTGCAGGGGGTTGGACTAGATGACCCTGGAGGTCCCTTCCAGCTCTATGATCCTGAGGACGGAGATCAGGTCAGCCCCCCCCCCCCCAAACATGCCTGTGGGGGCTCTATGGCATTAGACTCCACTGAGCTCCCCCCAATTGCCTGGGGATTTCCCACTGCAGACTTCACAACCTGAGAGCAGCAGCTGTTTTGTGCAGAAGTGAAATGACCAGCGATTGGACGCCAGATGCATTTGCTGAATTCAGTCTTGCACTTTAAAGACACTGAGTATTCCCGCTCCCCCCACCCCCCAAGAAATCTCATGCCCAGAGCACAAGTGATGCTAACAGCCGCTCCCCTCTCTTCCTGCAAGATCTAACCCCTGATTCTCCCCTCCCCTCCCCATATCCTGCAGGACTTACTTGCAAGGAGACCTTCCCTGGGTCCGGCTGCTGCAAGGAGCCTTTTCCCTGCTTCTCTGCGGACCCGAAGCTCTTCCACTCTTGTGCAATTCAGGAATTTCTCCCCCCACCCCCCCAGCCGCAGAGCCTTCCCTCCTCCCCCCCCCCTGCTCGGCCTCTCTTGCAAAAGCGGCTCTGTGCCTTTAACCCTTGCAGGGCTGGAGCAAAGCCGCAGACACGCGCACCTTGCAGATCTCCCTTGCAGGGCTGGACACAGAGGAAGACTCCGGGTTCCTGCTCCAGACCCAGCCGGGTTGGTCGGGCTGCAGCCAGCGATGCCCTCTGCGGCTCAGTGGGACGACTCAGGAGTAGGAGGAAGCGTCAGATCCATCACTTTCTCCCCCCCCCCTCCAGTGGCGGGCTGGGTCTAAAAATCTTGGTTGCCAGGAGACAAAGGGGGCCCAGTCACAATTTTAAGGCTTTCTTTTAATTTTTATAAGAAACAAAATTTTCCAAAATATAGAAGTGGAAAGAAGGTACAATTAAATCTTTTGTGAAGTAAGTGTGTATATATATATATTTAGTAATTACAGTGTGCACATACTGTACATGTTATTGGCAGCAAACTGTCGATATGAGATGTGAATCCAGATTGCCTTTTCTCCAGGGGAGCTGATCTCTGCCAGCTGGAGATCAGGTGTAAAAGCGGGAGATCCCCAGGCCCCACCTGGAGGCTGGCAACCCTACATACAACGTCAATTTTAGTTGCATTGCAGTTATAATACTGGAACGTCTATTATATTTTCAAGCTACTAAAAGGTCGTTAAAATGCTTAACGTGCTGCCTATAGTTTGAGGGGGCCCACTTCATCAGGGGCCCACTTGCCATCGGGCAAGCAGACACCCCGGCCAGCCCCCCACTGCTCCCCCCACAGAGAGGATGTACTAAAACTGGGAACAGGGATTGCCAATAGACTATACATGATTGCCAATAGAGAATGCACGCTTGCCCATAGGGAGTAATGGAATTTAGGCTTCCCCTAAGGACAGTGATTGCCCACACAGTCTACACATGCTTGCCAACAGAGAATACATGATTGCCCACAGAGAGTAATGGAGACCATGGTTTCCCATGGAGAATTAGGTTGATCCTACGGACAGTGATTGCCTGTACAGACAACACACAAGGCTGGGAATGAATCTGTAGGCCTCTCTGTAGCCTGAACCAAAGATGTTGTCACACACAGCAAAAGCAAGGAAATAGTATTCTTGACAGACGCCCACCTAAACTTCAGGTGGACGTGGATTTCATTCTACATGTGATGGTGGTAGCAGCAGAGGAATTAGCACACGGCATCCCTCAAGCTCAGGGGGGAGAGACTAAATTGAACAACTCACTTTGTCAGACCGTGTCTGTTATAAAGTATAATGTTTTATTGTTTTGTTTTATGTTGCAAGCTGCCCAGAGCCTACTGCTGGGATAGGGTGGGCGCGGGGCTATTTTTGTAGCAGGAACTCCTTTGCATATTAGGCCACAACCTCTTGATGTAGCCAATCCCCCAAGAGCTTACAGTAGGCCCTGTAAGAAGAGCCCTGTAAGCTCTTGGAGGACTGGCTACATCAGGGGTGTGTGGCCTAATATGCAAAGGAGTTCCTGCTACAAAAAAAGCCCTGGGGTGAGGTATAAAATCAGTCAGTCAATACATACATAAAGCCAGGTAACATAGGTATAAGCTTTATAAAGGACACAGGCAAACCAATTAGAAGAAGGAATTGGATTTATATCTTGCCCTCCACTCCAAATTTCAGACTCAGAGCAGCTCACAAATCTCTTTTACCTTCCTCCCCCACAATAGACACCCTGTGAGGTGGGTAGGGCTGAGAGGGCTCTCACAGCAGCTGCTCTTTCAAGGACAGCTGTGTGAGAGCTATGGCTGACCCAAAGCCATTCCAGCAGCTGCAACTGGAGGAGTGGGGAATCAAACCCGGTTCTCCTAGATAAGAGTGCATACACTTAACCACTACACCAAACTTAGCAATATTCAATTTTACTGAAAAGACACGCATACTTGTACAGTATTTTATTTACAAGTCTTTGACAAATGGCACCTCGTACTCTGAATTATTGCATCAGACTCTGGAGTCAAGATCTGTGCTGCAGCAATCCTGAGTATTGTGTTCAGGCGTGGATATAGTTTTGATTCACTGACCTTTATCACAGAAAAGAGCTTTTCACCGATGTACCCTGTCCCAAAAAGGCAGAATATTAGAAGCAAGAGACTCAAGTTAGAGGTAATTTGAACCCCAGAACTGGAAAAATGGGTCATCCTCTTATTCTACAGAGCGATGGCCCTTCCTTAGCGGAGGTTTCCCCCTTTTCCGATTGGTAAAAGAAACACTTCACTGTGGACTAGCAGGTGCTTGGAGGAGGGAAGGGTGATGTCCCTTTAAGAAAGGCTTTCTAGAATGTTCCTTACTTCTTCAGATGATAGATGATAGATGAATTTATTGTCATTGTTCTCAACAAAAAGAGAGCAACGAAATGAGGTGCTCTTCCACAAACATACCAACACATCAAACACACATATTCATAAACCATTTAAATACATCTAAAACCATTAAACCATTTAAACCATTAAAACCATTTAAATTATTTAAATACATCTAAAACGGATAAACATTCATAAAACCATTAAAACCATTTAAACCATTAAATAAATTGCCCGTTTCTAAACTAGCGCAGCTATTTTTGCAGACTGAAGTAGACAGACACCCACGCCCTCTCAGTCTGCTCAATGAATCCTAGAATCCCGGAGTTGGAAGGGGCCAAGGAGGCCATCTAGTCCACCCCCCACTCAACACAGGGTCTGCCTAGAGTGTGTGTGGGGGGGCAAACTGTGGCTCCCAAGCCTTTCCTCCCCCCACATGCTTTGAATGCAGAGGTTTTTGGTTCCCCCTCCCCTTATATTAATTGTGCAGGCCAAATGCACACTGGGTGCTCCAACCCGGAGGGTGACTGGGAGTTCTTTCATGGGGGGGGGGTGGAGGGAGGAGAGGGTCCAACAGCCTGCATTTGGGGGGAGGGGAGCTTTTAAATTGGTAGACCTGGCCTCCTGTTTCCCATTCAACTCAAATACAAACTTCCTCACACACAATCGCCAACGACCTCCTTTCACCTCTTCTCGCACAATCTCTCCCAGGTTCAGCTCAAAACACCCATGCCGCTTCACTCACCAGGCCTGTTCCAAGCTACACCAGAGGCCACTGAGCAGACACGCAGCTCACACTGCCCTTTGGCCCACTCCCTGCTCCCTTCTCAAGAGTCACCAGCGTCATTAGGAGCCCCCCCCCCCCATTTTCCCCTGGAGCAAAAGTGCTTCGCTGCCTGCTTATTGCCTGCACTTGTGTGCGCTTGCTAATTCCTTGCAATGCTTCTTGGTAGGCTGATGCGTCCTTCTAGACAGCAAACCTGCATTCTTCTTCTTCTTTACGTCATTTGTATTTCTGCATCTCATGGGACAGGTCACAAGAAGAGATCAGAGAGAGACACATCATTTCCAAAACTTTCGGAAGGTAACTTAGAGTTCCACCCTTTGTGCGGGATGTCATCTCATGTCCTGGGATGTCACTTCCAGCTCAAAGTCAGCTGGTGGCACTTCCTGAGCTCCACCCCTTCCCATGATGTCACATGGTGCACCAAAACCCCACCCCCTCCTGTCATGTCACTCAGACCACTCCCACAGACCTGCCTCTTCTGCATCTGACATTTAGTCTCTGCGGCTCATTCCCAAAATTCATCAGAGACCTCATTGCTTTTGCTAAACTAAACACAGTGCTGCTTTGTATCCCATTGAACTCAATTTTGTGAAAGACTGAATCAGAATCATAGAGTTGGAAGGGACCTCCAGGGTCATCTAGTCCAACCCCCTGCACAAGGCAGGAAACTCACAAATACCGTTCCCTAAATTCACACTGGACCGCCTCTCCCCATATGAACCCCCAGCATCCTCTTTAGCAAAAGCAATAAGATACGGGATGATTTTTCAGTGGAAATGTGTTGGATTTACCGGCAATTGGAATCTAAAGATCCATTCAGTGGAACAACACAGCTCTTTTGGAGCCAGTACAGCAGAGAGATTATGAACTTTGAAAAGACACAGAACTAACCCTTCATAAAGAACTTTGGTTTGAAAGGGACTATATATAGTATATTTTATCCATTGAGGGGAGAGAGGGGGGAGATAGAGAGGGGGGAGAGAGAGAGGGAGAGAGAGGGAGGGAGAGAGAGAGAGGGAGAGAGGGAGCGAGAGCTCATACAATACTCAGAGGCTTTTGTCTCCCGCTACGTGGTGCAATATTGGATTGTGATATGAAAACTGAAATCGTATTTCATGTGGAATATTGAATATTCAGTCCGGATGGATGGTGGGTATATCTGTACATCACAGACGTAGAATTTACATATATTATGTCTAAGGAATTTATTAAAATCACAGTAATTTCCTATTATAGACCTGGTGTTCTATGGCATTTTTGAGGGTGCAGGGAATGACAGTCCCTGGAAGTTGCAGAAACATTCCGGGAATGGAATTCCACTCTTGCCCTCCTTGAAGCCAGCCAGGCATCCTTAGGACCAGGAACTATGAGCGGATGTTGAGCAGCAGACCTCAGAGCCCGGGGGTTCATATAGGGAGAGGCAGCCCAGAAGATCTGCAGGCCCCTAGCCGTAAAGGGTTGATGCTTTCAGCCAGCTTGTCTCTACTGAATGGACCTGAAATTGGATGCCTGAGTGAGTACCCTGACCTGGAAACCAACAACCAAAAGGGTAAATTCCACTGGCCAGCCACTGCCTGGGTGGGGGGGGGGGATGGAAGCTTGCATTGCCCAGCCGTTTCATGATTTCCTAGGCTCAGAGGATTGTATATTTTTATTCTCCGGTGGTCTGGACAGTGGGTCGGTCCGACTACTGGGTATAGGCTCCTCCTCCATGTCACAGGGTCGGGTGCTCCAAACGATCCAGAGGGGGAGTGGCCTATACCACCCTGAGCGCGCCAGTTTTTTCTCCCGGCCCTGCACAAGCAGGACGGTTTTTGCTCCAGCGCTTGTGTAAAGCGCAGAAGATCCGTTTTTGGGGAATTCTTTCTCCACAGCAAGCAGGAAGAGAGATTACAGAGAGAGCCGGAAGCGTTGGGATCATTCCCCACAACGCCGGCGGTGGGCAGGCTGCCTTACCTCCTCTGTGGCACGGAACGAGCAGCAGAGCCCCACAGCTTTTCGCTCCCGCGCAGACGCGCTTTGAACGAAGCGGGAGACAAGAGGCGTCAGACCGGCGGCAGACAAGCTGCCTTGCCTTCGCCCCGCAGTGCTTCTTTCCCGCGCAGACGCGCTTCAATCGAAGCGGGAGACGAAGAGGCGTCAGACCGGCGGCAGACAAGCTGCCTTGCCTTCGTAGGGGTCCCCGGAGCGGACGGCAGAGCCCCGCAGCGCTTCGTTCCCACGCAGACGCGCTCGGAACAAAGCGGGAAGTGAGGAAGCGGTCGTTGAAGCAGCAGCACGGTAAGAACTCCGACGCTAGGGCTGCGCGCGAGGCTGCAGGGGCTGCAGGGAACGTTCCCAGCCTGCTTTTATGTTCCCCTTCGTTTTGCCTTGCCGTGTAGGCTTGGCTAAGGAGGGGGAGAGGGGTCCTTGCAGGGGTTAGTCCCTTAATGGTGTAAGGAGCTCAGGACCCGTTAGAGGGTACAACGGAGGCTTTTGCCCTCCATTTTGAGTCTTCCCGCCCTTTTCTTAGTACAATTGCATTCCTTCCCCTATAGGGACGATAGAGGAAACAAAATGGCGACTAGCTCCCACAGCTCACCCAGCGAGTTCGACCTACCCTCTTTGTCAGGGGCTCTAACTCCACAGCAAGAGGCCCAGAATCTTGACCTCACTGGAGAGGATGCCAAGACCAACTTAATCCATTGGCTTAAGAAGGAATTATTAAAAGAGTTGGGGCAGGACTTGCGCCAGCAGCTGGATCTCTCTGCTCCCCTTCAACCGAAAAGGAAGGATGGCAGGAAAAGGGACAGAGATCCTAGTCCCAGTGACCCTATGGAAGGGCGTGCTAAGTCCAAGCCTCCTTTGGGTTTGGAATCCCCACTCATGAGTTCTGCTGAGGAATCAGAGGGATCTGAACCTCAATCAGACAAAGAAGAAGGCGAGCTGTCAGATGAAGAAGAGCAGAGCGACACTGTTCAATCTCGGCTATTCCCTTCTGAGTACTATTCAAAATTGCTCCCCAAAGTATTGCGGACCCTCAACTTTGTAGCTACTCCTAAAGAAGATGAGGAGTTGGATCCTGACCTCCCCACGGGTTCAGGGGAGATGATGCCAAAGTTGAGCAGTGCTCAGACAGGGGTTCCTCTGCCTGCGGCCTTTTTTGCCTTGGTCAAGGCAGAATGGGAACGTCCGTCCAAACCTAAAGCCAACCAACAGATTATCTCCAAACTTTACTCTCTTATTCCACAGGCTACTAAGAGATTAAAGTTACCAGCAGTGGATGACCCCGTTACCAGTCTGATTTCCAACTCAGTCCTTCCCATGGATTCAGACGGTTTACCCAGGGATCCATGTGATAGGAGGATTGAGCAGGCTTTACGTAAAGAGTTTGAGGCTACTTCTTGGGCCATCAAAGCAGCTACCACGTCTTCATTGTTTGCCAGAGCAATGTGCACGTGGTCTAACAATTTAGCAGCAGCAGATAGTGGAGCCCCTAAGGAGTTCAAAGATGAACTCAAAAAGATTGCCCTGTCAGCTGCCTTTGTGGCAGATAGTTCATTGGACACCATGCAATTGGCGGCCAGAGCCATGGCATGCGGGGTAGCAGCCAGACGTAATATTTGGTTGCGTAATTGGGAGGTAGATACTGCAGCCCAGGCCAGGGTTGCAGCGGTGCCTTTTAAAGGAACATTGTTGTTCGGAGAGGGCTTAGACAGATATCTAGTAGAGAACAAGGATAAGAAGAAGGTTTTACCTTCCAAAGGCAAGGAGACGAAACAGAGAAAGCCCTTTCCTTCCTTTCGGGGTTCTAAGAAACCAGCCAGGCCAGGTTCCTTTCGCCCATTCCGAGGAAAGTGGCAGCAGAAGGGGCGTGATTCTAAGCCCTACTATTCTGGGAAATCAGATCAAGGCCCCAAAAATCCCTCCAAGAAGGGAGGATCCCAGTGACTATGCCCCGCCCCTACTGACAAGCCAGATAGGGGGTCGTTTATCCCTTTTCTCAGATGTCTGGCGCCAGTCAATTCAAGACAAGTGGGTCCTAGAAGTGGTGGAACAGGGTTACGCCTTGGAATTCCACTCTCTGCCCCCCAACCATTTTCGTTGGGTTCCCCGAAAGAAAGAGTTATCTGCTCACAGAGCCATGTTGTCCGCCATTCACCACCTGGTGAATATAGGGGCGGTAGAGACTGTCCCGGTAGCCCAACAGGGGGTGGGGGTTTATTCTGTAATATTCTTGGTCCCAAAAAAGAACGGGGAATTCAGAACCATCCTGGATCTGAAATGGCTCAACAGGTTCATTGCGACAAAGCATTTCAAAATGGAGACACTCCGCTCAGTACTACTAGCCATTCAGCCTCTGGATTTTCTGGCTTCCTTGGATCTATCAGAGGCCTACTTGCATGTTCCCATTCGGGAATCACACAGAAAGTTTCTTCGTTTCTCTTACGGAGGGAAACATTTCCAATACCGAGCCCTACCGTTCGGCCTGAAGTCTTCACCCCGAGTTTTCACCAAGGTTCTGGTGACCCTGGTGGCGGAGCTAAGGCTTCAGGGCGTGGCTATCTTTCCTTATTTGGACGACATTTTGGTGAAGGCAGGTTGCTACCAGCAGTGCCTGGAGGGCATGCAACAGACAGTGGCCATGCTACGCTCTCACGGGTTTGTGGTAAACCTAGCGAAAAGCAATCTTCTTCCCTCCCAGAGATTAATACATCTGGGAGTGGAGATAGATACATCCTTGGACAGATTCTTCCTGACTACAGAGAGACGGGAAAAATTTTACCTTCTGTTGCAACGGGTTCTGCAGCAGCGCAGGGTGTCGATTATGGTCTTAGCGCAGTTATTGGGGATGATGGTATCCTTTCAGGAGTTTCTGCCCTGGGCCAGATTTCATACCCGTCCCCTTCAGTTTTTTCTCCGTCCATTCCAGGAGATGATAGGGAACAAGATTCCCAAACTGGTGACATTATCGAAGGAGTTGATTCATCAATTACAGTGGTGGGTGAGGCCGGGCCTATTCATGCCAGGTCACCCACTCCGCGAGCCACAGAGGGTTTGCATGACCACGGATGCCAGTCTATGGGGCTGGGGGGCTCATTCACAAGACCAGATGGTCCAGGGTCAATGGGAGCCCCACGAGATGAAGCGCAGTATCAACTTTCTGGAACTCAGAGCGATTCGGCTGGGATTGCAACGGTTGCAGACGGTGCTGAGGGGCTGCCATGTGTTGGTAAAGACGGACAATTCAACTGCCAAGGCCTACGTGAATCGGCAGGGGGGAACCAGGGTGAAATCCCTTCATGCCGAAGCGAAGGTACTCTTCGAGTGGGCCGAGGTCAATCTTCTGTCCATCAAAGCGGTGCATGTTCCAGGGAAGGACAATCTATTAGCGGATTGGCTCAGCAGACACTGGCTGGACCAAACGGAATGGATGTTGCACAGGGACATATTCCGGCTTATAGTGGACAGGTACGGTCCAGTGGCCGTGGACTTGTTTGCCACAGCGGAAAACTGTCAAGTGGACAGGTTTTTTGCCAAAAGCAGAGACATAAGAGCGGAAGGCACCGATGCCCTCAGTGCCGCATGGCCAGCGGGTCTATTGTATGCCTTTCCCCCCCTTCCTCTGTTACCCAGGGTGATTCAGAGGGTGATAGTTCTAAGGGCAGAAATAGTGTTGGTGGCTCCATTTTGGCCAAGGCGGTCATGGTTCCAGGAGCTGCTGAGGTTATCGATTCAGCCCCCTTGGCGGCTGCCGAGGAGGGAAGACCTTATATCCCAGGGCAACATTCTTCATCCTCAACCAGATATGTTACAGCTGACAGTTTGGAGGTTGAGCGGTGGCACCTCAGGGAGTTAGGATATGGTACTAGAGTGGTGGATACTATGTTGGCGTCCCGCAAAGGTTCTACCAATAGAATCTATAATACCACCTGGAAGGTTTTTTCGGAATGGTCCATCCAGAGAGGGTGGGATCCTATGAATGTTAAAATTAAGGGGATCCTTGGTTTCCTACAGGAAGGGGCAGACAAGGGGCTCTCCACTAGCACGCTTAGACGTCAGGTAGCGGCCATTTCATCTATTCAGGGGGTGCGAGGGCGTAAATCCCTGTCAGCACACCCACATATTAGGCGGTTCTTGAAGGGTACCGCTCTTCTTAAACCTCCACAGGTGCATAGGTTCCCTTCCTGGAAGTTGAATGTGGTTCTGAATGCCCTGTGCGGGCGACCCTTTGAGCCTATGGCCTCTTGTGGGCTTAAGGAGCTGACTCTTAAAACAATTTTTCTGGTGGGTATCACTACGGCGCGGAGAGTGTCCGAATTAAGGGCTCTGTCAGTGGACAAGGAGCTTTGTGTGTTTCATAACGAGAAGGTGGTTCTACGGCCAGATCCATCTTTTATTCCCAAAGTTAATTCTGTCTTTCATAGGTCCCAGGAGTTGGTTCTGCCAAATTTTTGTCCCAACCCCCAATCCCCCAAAGAACGGGAGTTGCACTGTCTAGATGTTCGAAGGGCACTCAGTTTTTATATTGAGCGCACAAGAGACTGGAGGAGATCGGATGCCTTATTTGTCTCCTTTAGTAAAAGGTCTCAGGGAAGGCAGGTTTCCACTTCCTCTTTGAGCAGATGGTTACGGGAATGCATTATTATGGCCTACAAGGCACAAGGTCAAACCCCTCCAGATGGGATCACGGCTCATTCTCTGAGGGGTGCTGCAACTTCAGCCGTGTATCGGTCTTTTCCATCCTTAGAGGCTGTTTGTAAGGCAGCGACCTGGAAGTCGGTTCACACTTTTACCAGGCATTATAAGGTAGACAAGTGGGCTTCGGCGGAAGCAGCCTTCGGGAGGCGTGTGTTGCAGCATGCACTCTAAATAGGGAAGCCGGTCCCGCCCTGGGATGTTCAGCTTGGTTACGTCCCAGTAGTCGGACCGACCCACTGTCCAGACCACCGGAGAACGGAAGATTGGTATCACTTACCGTGAAGCTTCCTTCTCGGTGGACTGGCAGTGGGTCGGTCCGGCCCGCCCGTTGAGGTTGAGCGGCTTCCTGGGTTTTGGATGTGGATCCTGGTGCACTTGTTTTTCCCTGTGGGGACAATAGTGCCTTTGCTTCTGGACAATGACTGTTTTTTCTTCAATCTGCCATTTTGTGTGGTTTGTTGAGTTGTAATAAACTATTCTTCTCATTTATTCGTCTCTGTACGTGAATGGGGAGGTGGTAAATTTTTTCTTATTAGGGGGAGACGGCTTGGATACAACTGGCGCGCTCAGGGTGGTATAGGCCACTCCCCCTCTGGATCGTTTGGAGCACCCGACCCTGTGACATGGAGGAGGAGCCTATACCCAGTAGTCGGACCGACCCACTGCCAGTCCACCGAGAAGGAAGCTTCACGGTAAGTGATACCAATCTTCCGGTTTCTGCTGTGATCCTTGTGCTTTTTCTTGATGTATTATTTTAAAAGTTGTTTTGCCAAATCTCTCCATTTTAGGCAGACATCTTTTAATGGTGGAGGGGGGAAGGTTTGGGAGACCCAACCTGGGCTGACGGAGCCCAGCTCCTCACACTGGGCCCTGCCCCCACTCTTCCCCACACCCTGGAACAACACAGATGCCCTTTTTAAGATTGCTGCAAAACATCCGTATGCTTTTTAAAAGATTGTTGTAAAACCCGGTCTGCCTTCTCAGTGGCTGAGATCAAAGGGAGGTGAAGGCAAGGGGCAAATGCCCTGCCTTGACCAGCAAGAGAGGATTCAAGGGTGCCCAACTGTACCTAGGGCCTGGCAGACAGAAAGAAGAGATGCCGGCACAGCGACGCTCCAATGAGCCATTCTGAAGCAGAGACACACCCACTGCTTGCTTTCTCCAGCTCCGGACCTTGATTACTTGCTACCCAGAACCTGCAGTACCTGCAAAACTTTCAATAGGCAATGCGCCTCTAGAGGACAGCTGGCGGGGCAAGGCTGGCTGGCTCTCTCACGCACCTGAATGGACTCAGCTGGAGGCATCATCAGGGCCAAGCTCTTAGGTGTGGGAGGGAGGGAGGGAGGCAGAGAAGCCATGAAACCCACATGTGATGAGTGCTCTTCACTGCTTTTCACCTTCCATCCGGGCACAGCCATGCCTGTTTACCCCTCCTGGGGTTGGCGAGCCCCGTAGAGTCCAAGGGCCGCAGAGGTGAGGAAGTGGCTGTGGCTGAAGGGGCACAAAAGTTTACAGAGGCCACAATAGCCATGGCTTCTCTGGCTGCTGCCGCATGTCCCTGCTCCGCCCCCTCTGGCCGGGACTCAGCACTACAAGCAGAGGTCATTTATTCTTATTATTTATTTATTTATTTGTGATTTATATCCCGCCCTTCCCACCAGGTGGCTCAGGGCGGCTTACAGCATGTAAAATCTAACATAAAAATATAAATTATGGATATAAATTAGTCATTCACAGTTTACCTACTAAAAATCTAAACAATCACATAGTTATATTTAAAACATTCAAGACATACGGCGGTCTTACATCTCCACTCAGTTTCAGTTTCAGTGCTGGTTAGTTGTAGGCCAGCTGGAAGAGGACTGTCTTACAGGCCCTGCGGAATTGAACAAGATCCCGCAGGGCCCTTACCTCTTCCGGCAGCTGGTTCCACCAGGACGGGGCCATTACAGAGAAGGCCCTGTCCCTTGTGGTTTTCAACCGGGCTTCCTTTGGCCCGGGGACAACCAGGAGATTTTGAGTTCCCGATCTCAGTACTCTCTGGGGCACATGTGGGGAGAGACGGTCCTTCAGGTAGGCAGGTCCTAGGCCATATAGGGCTTTAAAGGTGATGACCAGCACCTTGTACCAAACTCGGTGAGATATTGGCAGCCAGTGCAGAGCCCGGAGCCCCGGCTGAATGTGCTCCAATAACAGCCGGGCAGCGGCATTCTGCACTAGCTGCAATTTCTGGGTTCGGCACAGGGGCAGCCCCATGTAGAGGGCATTGCAGTAGTCCAACCTCGAGGTGACCGTTGCATGGATCACCGTTGCTAGGTCGCCGCGCTCCAGGAAGGGAGCCAACTGCCTTGCCCACCTAAGATGGAAAAATGCGGACTTGGCAGTGGCTGCTTTCTGGGCCTCCATCATTAATGAAGGCTCCAGTAGTACCCCCAGGCTCCTGACCCTATGCACCGTCAAAAGCCGGTAGGGGTATTTCCTGTCCCGGACCCCGGCGGCCCAAGCAAAGGACCTCTGTCTTCGCCGGATTTAGCCTCAGCCCACTCAGCCTGAGCCACCTAGCCACAGCCTGTAATGCCCAGTCCAGGTTTTGTGGAATGCAGACCGGCCGATCGTCCATAAGCAGATAGAGCTGGGTGTCATCAGCATACTGGTGACAACCCAGCCCATACCTTCGGGCAATATGGGCGAGGGGACGCATATAGATGTTAAATAACATCAGGGAGAGAACCGCGCCCTGGGGCACTCCGCAGTCAAGCGTGTGCCTCTGGGACAGCTCGTCCCCAATGGCGACCTTCTGTCCCCGACCTTCAAGGAAAGAGGAAAGCCATTGCAAGGCTAACCCCTGAATCCCCGCGTCGGCGAGGCGGCGAGCCCGTAACCGATGGTCGACCGTATCGAACGCTGCCGATAGGTCCAACAGCATCAGCACCGCCGAGCCGCCCCGATCCAGATGCCGTTGCAAGTCATCTACTAGGGCAACCAGCACCGTCTCCGTCCCATGGCCCGGGCGGAAGCCGGACTGAAGGGGGTCAAGGATAGAAGCATCATCCAGGATGGTCTGTAGCTGCCTCGCCACTGCCCTCTCAATAAGTTTGCCCAAAAAGGGCAAATTTGAAACCGGCCGATAGTGTGCCAATTGGGCCGGATCTAATGATGTTTTTTTCAAGAGGGGACGGACCACCGCCTCTTTAAGCGGTGTTGGAAATTGCTCTTCCATCAGGGATCTATTTATGATATCCCGTACAGGATATCTAAGCTCCCTCTGGCAAGATTTAATAAGCCAGGAGGGGCACGCGTCCAATTTACAAGTTGTTGGGCGTGCAGATAAGAGAATCCTGTCAACTTCCTCCAGGCTGAGAGGGCTGAAACCATCCAGAACACAATCCGAAGACAGGCCTCGGTTTCACTAACTGCCTCTAATGTGGCGGGGAGGTCGAAGCGGAGCGACGCGATCTTGTCCGCAAAAAAGTTCGCAAAAGCCTTGCAGCCAATCTCCAATTCTTTAGAATTTGGTCTGCCCGGAGGCAGCGTTGTTAAACTCCGAATTATATTAAATAGTTGTGCCGGGCGCGATGTCGCGGACGCAATCTCAGCCGCAAAGTATATTTTCTTTGCGGCTTTGACTGCCACCTCATAGGACTTCAAAATCTCTCTATAAGATGTTCGTCTTGAGTACGCCGCCATAGCCTCTCTAGTCGTCTGAGTCCCCGTTTTAGTTGTCGCAACCCCTGGTTATACCAGGGTGTCGACCTCGAACGAGGGCACAGAGGGCGCCTAGGTGCGATCTCTTCAATGGCTCTGGAGAGTCTGTCATTCCAGGACTCCACCAGATCATCCAAGGAATCGCCAGGGGGCCCGGGATCCCGCAGCGCCGCCAGGAACTGTTCCGGGTCCATCAGGCTCTACGGGCGAGCTAAAATACGCTCTCCGCCTAAACAGGTCTGGGGTGGCACATCCACCCGAGCCTTAAGGGCATAGTGATCCGACCATGGCACTGCTCTAGCAGTAATATCGTTCACTAAAACTCCCACCGCGAAGACCAGGTCTAAAATGTGCCCTGCCTGATGAGTGGGCGTTGTGACAACTTGGGAGAGTCCCAGTGTCGCCATGGATGACACCAGGTCCATCGCCTGACTAGTAGAAAAAGAGGTGCCGGAGCTTATTAGCACAACTCATTTGCTTATGCCACACATCGGAAGGTGTACTAAATTATATCAGCTCAGCATCTACCTTAAAATGCTTCTTGAATTAGAACTGTCATAATAAAACCTGACTCCCATCATACTTTTCGCATTGCTTTCTCCAATATGGCCACAGTGGCACGATGAAGATTTCCATCTGTCTGCTTTATGTGTTTGGGTGTTTTCCCCATTTTTTTGTGGGGAAAAATATTAGAAAGTTTGTCAAATCTTCAGCAAAATTCCCACAGGGGGTTTGAACAGTGGAGCCCAGAAGCAAGTTGTGTGTGTGTGGGGGGGAGTTCTTAGATGCTTTTGAAGGCTGGAATTCACACCGAATCTCTTTCCACATTCTAAGCATTCAAAAGGTTTCTCCCCGGTGTGGGTTCTTTGATGCTGCTGAAGACTGGAATTTTTACTGAATCTCCTTCCACACTCTGAGCATTCAAATGGTTACCCTCCTGTCTGAATGCTTCAGTGCAGTTGAAGGCTAGAACTCATAGAATCTCTTTCCACATTCTAAGCTTTAAAAAGTTTCTCCCTAGTGTGGGTTCTCTGATGCTGATGAAGACTGGAATTTTTACTGAATCTCTTTCCACACTCTAAGCATTCAAATGGTTTCTCTCCTGTGTGGGTTCTTTGATGCCGTTGAAGATAAATCCTTTGACTAAATCTTTTCCCACACTCTGAACATTCAAATGGTTTCTCTCCTGTGTGGGCTCTCTGATGCTGGTGAAGATTTCCACTCTGACTGAATCTCTTTCCACACTCTGAACATTCAAATGGTTTCTCTCCTGTGTGGGTTCTTAGATGATTTTGAAGGCTGAAACTCCGACTGAATCTCTTTCCACACTCTGAGCATTCAAAAGGTTTCTCTCCTGTATGGGTTCTTTGATGATTCTGAAGACTGGAATTCACACTAAATCTCTTTCCACACTCTGAGCATTCAAAAGATTTCTCCGTGTGGGTTCCTTGATGATACCGAAGACTGGAATTCAAACTATAGCTCTTTCCACACTCTGAGCATTCAAAAGGTTTCTCCCCTTTGTGGGTTCTTTGATGATACTGAAGACTGGAATTCACACTAAATCTCTTTCCACACTCTGAGCATTCAAATGGTTTCTCCCCTGTGTGGGTTCTCTTATGCTTTTGAAGATCGCCATTTACACTGAATCTCTTTCCACACTCTGAGCATTCAAATGGTTTCTCCCCTGTGTGGGTTCCCTTATGCCGTAGAAGATAGGGACTCTGACTGAATCTCTTTCCACACTCTGAGCATTCAAAAGGTTTCTCCCCTGTGTGGATTCTCTTATGCTTTTGAAGACTGGAACTCTCACTGAATTTCTTTCCACACTCTGAGCATTCAAATGGTTTCTCCCCTGTGTGGGTTCTTAGATGCTTTTGAAGACTGGAACTCCAGCTGAATCTCTTTCCACACTCTGAGCATTCAAAAGGTTTCTCCCCAGTGTGGGTACTCTGATGCTTTTGAAGACTGGAACTCACACTGAATCTCATTCCACACTCTGAGCATTCAAAAGTCTTTTTCCCTGTGTGGGCTCTTTGATGCCTTTGAAGATTGCCACTGCTACTAAATCTCTTTCCACACTCTAAGCATTCAAAAGGTTTTTCCCCGGTGTGTGTTCTCTGATGCTGCTGAAGAGTGCCACTGCAACTGAATCTCTTTCCACACTCTGAGCATTCAAAATGTTTCTCCCCTGTGTGGGTTCTCTGATGATACTGAAGACTAGAACTCCAACTGAATCTCTTTCCACACTCTGAGCATACAAACAGTTTCTCCCCTGTGTGGATTCTCTTATGCCGTTGAAGATCACCATTTGCACTGAATCTCTTTCCACACTCTGAGCATTCAAAAGGTTTCTCCCCAGTGTGGGTTCTCTGATGCTGGTGAAAGCTGGAATAATCACTGAATCTCTTTCCACACTCTGAGCATTCAAAAGGTTTCTCCCCTGTGTGAGTTCTCTTATGCTTTCGAAGATCGCCATTTGCACTGAATCTCTTCCCACACTCTGAACATTCAAATGGTTTCTCTTCTCTGTGGGTTCTCTGATGCTGTTGAAGATTTCCACTCTGACTGAATCTCTTTCCACACTCTGAGCATTCAAAAGATTTGTCCCCTGTGTGGGTTCTTAGATGCTTTTGAAGACTGGAACTCGCACTGAATGTCTTTCCACACTCTGACCATTGGAATGTCTTCTTCCCTGTGTGGGTTCTTTGTTGCTTTTGTAAACTGGAATTCATACTGAGCTTCTTACCACACTCTGAGAATTCAACATGCTTCTGTACTGTGTGTATTCTTTGGTGTACCAAAAGCTGTGTTCTGTATCTGAAGTACTTTCCACAATAACAGCATTTACATGCCTTCATAATACTGTGGTTCGGGAAACATGCATTTCCCTTGCTTTGACCGGAGAATGTCATTCCATTCTTGGAACACATGTATGGCTTCACTCCTGAAGGACTCCGTTGGTGATGGCTGGAGACTGGGATTTCATGGAAGCCGCTTCCTTGGCAAGGAATGGTCTTAACTCCCTGTTTCGCTGTACAATTTCCTTCCTGCCTCTGTGGTTCATCTCTGTTCTCGAAGTTTCCTTCAGCTTGTTCAGTCTTTGCTTTTTCCAGTGGGAACCCATGAAATTCCCCAACTGGCTCTTCAACATCTCCTGCTGGAATAAAGAGGGAAGTTAAATTGCAACTCACACAAGGAGCCAAGGCACCTACCACAAACTCTTAACTCATGACTATGCAATTTTTGACTCCTGAACTGCTGGTCACAACCTTTTCCTGCCCACCCCTACTGAAGAGCTTATCCTACATTCTGACCATCCCTTCCCTCTCCAAAACTCCCTAAATGTACTTCAAGGGAAAAGGTGGCAAAGATATTTTCCTCTGTGCTTCCCATTTGCCTTGCCATGAAGGTCCTTTGACCTGCAGTTTGGTGTAGTGGTTAAGTGTGCGGACTCTCCACCCACCTCACAGGGTGTCCGTTGGGGGGGGGGGAGCTAAAGGAGATTGTGACCGCTCTGATTTAGATTATAGGGCGAGATATAAATCCATTATCATCTTCTTCTTTGATGATTAAATACAAAAAGTGATCATAACTTCTTTTCCTGTGGCAGAGTTTCGTTCTAGGTGTGATGAGAGAGATGAAGAGCTGACCTTCAGACTCCCATCACAGGGCTCTGCTGAGCTAGGGGGAGAAGTCAGGGTTCCACCAAGCGGACCCCAAAGTTCTAAGGGAACCCCTATAAGAAAACAAGTTGTTGGGGGACGGAGGGGAGGTCTGTCTGGTAACAGGTAGCTCACCACAGTAGGAAAAGGTTGACGGGCATCTGATTCATCCAGCAAAGCTGTTCTTAAGTAAATACCTCACCTGGAATATCCAGTATTTAAGGGCAATGGAGCCCCTAAAGGAGCTAAAAGAGCCAGAACTGAGCTTACCCCAGGAAGAATTCCCAAGATCTCAAGCTCCAAAAGGCCTCCATTTCTCCTCACCCAGAAGGCTTTGTGATTCTACCCAACCAACAGTTCCTTAGAAGTGAAGTTGAAATCTGCCACGGCTGTTCTATGCCCATCCCCCTGACATAACGTTGCAGCACACTCACTGGCAGCCAGCTCACTTGGGAAGGGACTGTTGTGTTGAGATCCTCTTGAGAGACTCTCCAGCCCTTCGTCTGTCTGCACTGCAGCCTCTTGTACATCCCTGCTTTCTTTGGGGGAGAGAGAGAAGAGGAGGAAGAGTGATAGGAGGCCTTTGTCTCCACCTCAGGTCACTACACCCCCCCTGCCTCTCCTACTGGCCACGACATTGACCACAGTGGCCCCTGGACCAGCCCGGTGTGTCGGCTGATCTCAGAGCCCACTCAGCTCCTGGAGTCCTCCAGAGGGGGGGAGTACAGGACCAAGCCTCACAAGGACCTATTGCTTTTCCATATCTTGATTCACACATCATCACAATGGCAGCAATTTGCACCTTTGAAAGATCCTTACCCAGAGAGGCCACATTCCCATAGTTCTCCAGCATGACTTCCCTGTAGAGATCTCTTTGGTCTGGATCCAGCAGGGCCCACTCAGCCTCGGTGAAAAACACAGCCACCTCCTCGAAGGAAAAAGGACCCTGAAAGAAAAAGCAGGTTTCCTCATCAGAGACTGTCCCAGTCAAGACTGTACTCTGGACAGGGGCATTCTGGGGTGGTGCAGGATGGAGAGCTTGCCAGGGGGGTAAAGGGAGCGGCCTTCAGAGCCCCTCTCGCTCAGACACATGAGCAGCAACTGCAGGAGCAAAAGCCCCCCTGAGGAAGAGGGGGGAACTCAGGCGGTCCCCTGCTCATCTCCCCTACCTGGACTGCAGGGGCAGCAGCCGTTTCCACTCCTCCACAAAGACTCAGCACCGTCTCCTCACTGCCTGTGAAGGAGAAAACATTGGATGAAAGGGTGTTAGCAGAGAATTCATGTTTTCTTTGCTTGTTCGAATCCTGCTTCATGCACCCCTGTGCCCAAGGCTATGAAATCCTGCCCTGGGTATACTTTAAAAAATGTGTAACCATTTTGAATAAACTTGAGGAAGAGGTAAGGAGAAGCCTCAGGGAGGGGTGTGGTATAATCACTGCCCAATTTTCTCTTTTGAGCTGCCTTGAATCCCTCTAATGGAAGGTATGTGGTATAGGAATACTTTAGTTAACATGAGGAATTCACTGCTTCAGGAAGAGGCGGTGGCTACAAGCACAGACAGCTTCAAGAGGGGACTGGATAAACATATGAAGCAGAGGTCCATGAGTCCCCTTCAGCTACTAGGTGCAAATGGAACCTTGTGTGGCATGCAAAAGTATTTCCTTTTTCTCCTGTCCTGAACCTTTGTCATGATCGGAGGCCTGGTGCGGCCTAGAGGACAGGGGGAAGCCTGCCTAGGAGTTGCTAGTGGGTCCTACATCTCCCAGAGGTCTCCCAGAATCCCTTCTCTCTCTGATTGGGCGGTAGAACTTTGGAGGAAAAACTAGCCCAGAGGCAGTGTGCCCTCCACAGCTTAGATGGCGCATTGCCCAGAGGGGGAGGGAAAGCATAAAAGGCCTGACTGGAAATGATGGTTCTTCTCTCTGCTGAGGCTGGGTTGGGGGGGTACTCTGGGCCCCCCAGAAAGGCCCTGACCAGAGCGGTGGCAGCCTGTAGAAGGCCTTTCCTGGTCCCCTGCTGAGTCACAACCTTCTATCCGACAACTTCACAATGGGCCCAGATCTGGGCACAAGGCACCCTTACCGTGTGAGAGGCCGTCTTGGGCAGGCTCCTGGGCCTGAGTCTTCTGCTCTTCCTCCAAGGGAGACCCTTCCTCCTCAGAGACCTCCGCTTCCATCTTCACAGATGGTCCCCACATCTGGAACAGCAGGAAGAGAGACAGGGAACATAAGAACATAAGAGAAGCCATGTTGGTTCAGGCCAACGGCCCATCCAGTCCAACACTCTGTGTCACACAGTGGCAAAAAATTGTATATATACACACACACTGTGGCTAATACCACGGATGGACCTCTGCTCCATATTTTTATCTAAACCCCTCTTGAAGGTGCCTATGCCTGTAGCCGCCACCACCTCCTGTGGCAGTGAATTCCACATGTTAATCACCCTTTGGGTGAAGAAGTACTTCCTTTTATCCGTTTTAACCTGTCTGCTCAGCAATTTCATCGAATGCCCACGAGTTCTTGTATTGTGAGAAAGGGAGGAAAGTACTTCTTTCTCTACTTTCTCCATCCCATGCATTATCTTGTAAACCTCTATCATGTCACCCCGCAGTCGACATTTCTCCAAGCTAAAGAGTCCCAAGCGTTTCAACCTTTCTTCATAGGGAAAGGGTTCCAGCCCTTTAATCATTCTAGTTGCCCTTTTCTGGACTTTCTCCAATGCTATAATATCCTTTTTGAGGTGCAGTGACCAGAATTGTACACAGTATTTGAAATGAGACCGCACCATCGATTTATACAGGGGCATTATGATGCTGGATGATTTGTTTTCAATTCCTTTCCTAATAATACCCAGCATGGTGTTGGCCTTTGGGAAGAGCAGGAAGGCTAAAGATCAAGGAACCAAATCACCCCTGCATAAACCAAGATCCTGTGAATTTAGGGGGAGGCGTTTGTGAGTTTCCTGCATTGTGCAGGGTGTTGAACTAGATGACCCTGGAGGTCCCTTCCAACTGTAGGATTCTATGATTCTGATTGTATCAACAGAGCTGCTTCAACCACAATGGAAAGAATTAGGCTTCCAGTTTTCTACCAACCCTGGAGGTGCCTGGAGGGATTTATTATTTTATTTTATCAATTTATATCTTGCCCTCCCCTGATGGGCTCAGGGCGGCTACCAGCAGCAAATTAAACCACATAAAACATGAAAAACAGATTATACAATAAAATCAAGCAGTACAATCTACAGTCATAAAATCAAGATGTGCATTTTTAATACCTCTGAATGATGATGATATTGGATTTATATCCCGCTCTCCACTCCGAAGAGTCGCAGAGCAGCTCACAATCTCCTTTACCTTCCTCCCCCATAACAGACACCCTGTGAGGTAGATGAAGATATCGGATTTATATCCCGCCCTCCACTCCAAAGAGTCTCAGAGCGGCTCACAATCTTCATTCCCTTCCTCTCCCACAACAGACACCCTGTGAGGTAGATGAAGATATTGGATTTATATCCTGCCCTCCACTCCGAAAAGTCTCAGAGTGGCTCACAAACTCCTTTACCTTCCTCTTGCACAACAGACACCCTGTGAGGTAGACGAAGATATTGGATTTATATCCCACCCTCCACTCTGAAGAATCTCAGAGCGGCTCACAATCTCCATTCCCTTCCTCTCCCACAACAGACACCCTGTGAGGTAGATGAAGATATTGGATTTATATCCTGCCCTCCACTCCGAAAAGTCTCAGAGTGGCTCACAATCTCCTTTACCTTCCTCTTGCACAACAGACACCCTGTGAGGTAGACGAAGATATTGGATTTATATCCTGCCCTCCACTCCAAAGAGTCTCAGAGCAGCTCACGATCTCCTTTACCTTCCTCCCCTCCACAACAGACACCCTGTGAGGTGGGTGGGGCTGGAGAGGGCTCTCCCAGCAGCTGCCCTTTCAAGGACAACTCCTACCAGAGATAAGGCTGACCCAAGGCCATGCTAGCAGGTGCAAGTGGAGGAGTGGGGAATCAAACCTGGCTCTCCCAGATAAGAGTCCGCACACTTAACCACTACACCAAACTGGCTCTCCAAAGGGTGTTTCAAAGTATTGGGGCTGCAACCGAGAAGGCTCTTGCTCTGGTGGAGTTGAGCCTAGCCTCCTTTAGCCCAGAGACAGCCAAAAGATTTTGAGAACTTGATCGCAGTTATGACAATTCATGGGATTCTTGGTGCTGTGGAGTAATAGCTAACTCCCTTCAGCCTCTAAAGGCGAGTTTAAATAACTTGGTTTTGCAGGCCCTGCGGAACTGTGCCTGGGAGGGCATTCCACAGGGCGGGGGCTATTCCTGAGAACGCTCTGCCTCTAGTGATGGAGAGTCGAGCTTCTCTTAAGGAGGTTTGAGACCCCGAACGACGTGCTCTCTGGGGCACATATGGGGAGAGGTGGTACCGAAGCTGGGCAACTCCCAGGCCATATAGGGCTTTAAAGGTTAGGACCAACACCTTGAAGCGAATCCGTAACGCCACAGACAGCTGGTTCAATCTTTCCAGCATGGGTCGAATGTGCACCCGTACAGGGATGCGTATAAGGTGAAAGGTCACAACTTGAAGGGATGGCATGAAGCTCCCTCACCTGTTCTGCCTGCCTCTTCTCCTCTGCCTGGCTCAGGAGGAAACCTTCGGCCAGGGCCACCGCCTGGGAACTGGTCTCCGGCCCACATCCTCTGACCCAGCCCTGCATTTCCTGGGGCAGGAGAGTCAGGAACTGCTCCAGGATCACCAGGTCCACGATCTGCTTCTTGGTGTGTCTCTCCGGCTCCAGCCACTGGCTGCAAAGTCCATGGAGCTGGCTGCAAACCTCTCGAGGCCCATCAGACTCATGGTAGCTGAATTGCCGGAAACACTGGAGATATTCCTCTGAGATCGCTGTGACCTGATAACAGACTTCCGGTTCAGGGCTTTCCCAGAATCCAACACCACTCCCAGCTAGGGTAGGTTTGGGGCCTTTGCTTTCGCTCTTGCCCCTTCCAGGTCCTTCTGGGTCCTGCTCTTCCATCTCCTTTTTCTTCTCTTGGGTTACTTCCAGCTGTGGAAATAATGCTTTTATTCACTTGGCTATGAAGAGGGAGATGGGAATATTTCAAGAAGGCAGAAAGGAACCTAAATAAGATGGAGCTACATCACTGACCCTGGTCAAGACACACCCAGGACTGCCCTCCTGGATCAGAAGGAAAGTCCTTCTCATGGTTTGGAAATCAGCATTCATGTCATGAACTATCATAGACATCTCCTAGGGAGGCCCAAAGTCTCCGGGTCCTGATGGCAAACACCCAAGAGTTTCTAAAGGATGTGAGACAGTTGATCTATGAACCTGTGTATGTGACCTATTTTAAAAAGGGAACCAGGAAATTACAGGCCGGTCATCCGAATGCCTGTCCCGGGCATATTGGAAAAATCTGTAATCAAAGTCAGAATTAATTGTCAGACACACGGAAGGACAAAGCCTGCTCAGGGAAAACCAGCACGGCTTCTGCACGGGGAAGTCCTGCCACAACAGAGAGTGGACAAAGAGGAATTTTTCTTCCTCAACCAAATAGAAATTGAAGGCATCTAATATAGCTGATGGGCAGTAAGTTCAGGACGCAGAGAGCGATTAAAATGTTGAATTTGCCACCAGAGGGTGTAGTCATCGCCACCACAGGAATAAACAGATCTGCCAATGGCTGCTAGCTATGGTGACTGAGGGGAACCTTCACATTTAGAGGCAGTCAGCCTCTGGATCCCAGAGAAGGAGGCAGCATCAGGGGAAGGCCTCGGTCTCTGTGCCCTGTTGCTGGTTCTCCAGAGGAACTGGTCGGCCACTGTGTGAGACAGGAGGCTGGACTAGATGGACCTTCACTGGCCTGACCCAGCAGGGCTCTCCTGAGGTTCTTCTCAGGGGAAGGCCTCGGCCTCTCTGCCCTGTTGTTGGCCCTCCAGAGGAACTGGCTGGCCACTGTGTGAGGCAGGAGGCTGGACTAGATGGACTCTTGGTCCGATCCAGCAGGGCTTTCTTTTTACAGGGGTCCTGTTGCTGAGGCCATGATCCTCATAGCGATGTGTTCCCAGTGCCCTTTGTCCCTCCTGGCCTTCTGGATATGGGGAGCTGATATCTGGGCACATGGCTCTCTGCCTGTCCTGGGGGGGGTGGCGGTGTTCAACAGCCTTGTGCTGTGACTCATGGGCGTTGGTGGTACTTCCATCAACACCAATGTTGTTACTAGGCCCTCTGCACCTTAACAACGGATTTTATTTAATTCCCTCTCCTCTGCTGACGGGCCTTGAATACCCAGTAGTAGCCCTGTCCCAAAACTGGCATTGTGTCAGGGTCCTACAATGGGGCTGTGGTTGATTCTCATTCAGGCAGGAGTTAGAGAGCCAGTTTGGTGTAGTACTTAGGTTTGCGGACTCTTATCTGGGAGAACTGGGTTGAATTCCCCACTCCTCCACTTTCAGTTGCTGGAATGGCCTTGGGTCAGCCATAGCTCTTGCAGGAATTGTCCTTGAAAGGGCAGCTACTGTGAGATCCCTCTTAGCCCCACCCACCTCACAGGGTGTCTGTTGTGGGGGGAGAAGATACAGAAGATTGTAAGCCACTCTGAGTCTCTGATTAAGAGAAAAAGGTGGGCTATAAATCTGCAGTCTTCTACCCCCCCACACACCCCCCACATTCAATAATCTTTTTCACTTACAGATCAAATTAAGGTTCTTCACCTCCCCCGCCCCACCCCAGACTAAAATTACAAGCAACAGAACTCCAATTTCATACTTCAGTTTTCTCCCTTGCACTTAAAGACACCATATTCCCCTAACCCCACCCCCCAAATGACATAGCAGTGCAAAACTGATGCCTAATGGAGTTGCCAGCCTCCAGGTGGGCAATGAAAGGAACAAACACTGTAATGTGCTGGCTAACAATGTTTAGTAAAACCATTTTCAAACCTTTGTAAGATTTTTTTTTACTTCATATTATAACAGAGGTCCATTCTCACATTCCAATATTACAAGAAAAGCCCTATGAGCACCCGGATGTAGGCTTCTTTCATCAATGGACTTCCTCAGGAGTAATCCTTCCTAAAATCCTTCCAGGGTTACCAGCCTCTTCTAACAGCCCAATGTAAACGCTCTTCTGCAAGATCTCCTACCTCAAGTTCTCTCATCCTGGAATAAACCAAAAGAACAACAAGGCATACCACAAAGCTGAATGGAAACAGATAATTCTTCAGATTTTATATTGTTTTAAAAAAAGTTACCACTCAATGACATTTATGTGCAGATATTTATATTTGGAGCTTAAGCCAGTCCAAACTTATTCTTTTAACCAGATGCCCAAGCCTTCCAGAGTTTGCTGATCTACAGCTCTCTACAATATTTTCTATCAGAAGGAAGCTGTTCTTTTACATGGCCATTGATGAAATGAGCCTACTTTGTAAGCCTGCACATCACAGTATCTGTTTCTTTCATTGCCTGTCTTATCAACTGTGATCCCTTTTTGTTGATTATCTTGATTAGCCCCCAGGTGGTGCCTGGAGATCTCCCAGGATTATAACTGATCACCACTAGAATTGATTTTGGGCGGTGTCAACAAAAGTATAGTCTCCAGATCACGTGATAAATGTAAAGTTCTGCATTTTGGTAGGAAAAACCAAATTCATCGTTATAGGATGGGGGAGACTTGTTCTGGCAGTAGTATGTGTGAAAAGGATCTAGGGGTCTTTGTGGACCATTCACGGAACATGAGTCAGCAGTGTGGTGCAGTAGCTGAAAAGGCAAATGCAATTTTGGGCTATATCGACAGGAGTATAGTGTACACTCAGATTATGTGAAGTGATGGAATCACTTTGCTCTGCTCTGGTAAGACCTCACCTGGAGTATTGTGTTCACTTTGGGGCACCACAGTTTAAGAAGGTCAGAAATTACAGGCCAGTCAGTCTGACTTCAATACCGGGAAAGTTGGTAGAAACCATTATCAAGGACAGAATGAGTAGGCACATTGATGAACACGGGTTATTGAGGAAGACTCAGCGTGGGTTCTGCAAGGGAAGATCTTGCCTCACTAACCTGTTGCATTTCTTTGAGGGGGTGAACAAACATGTGGACAAAGGAGACCCGATAGATGTTGTTTACCTTGACTTCCAGAAAGCTTTTGATAAAGTTCCTCATCAAAGGCTCCTTAGAAAGCTTGAGAATCATGGAGTTAAAGGACAGGTCCTCTTGTGGATCAAAAACTGGCTGAGTAATAGGAAGCAGAGAGTGAGTATAAATGGGCAGCCTTCGCAGTCGAGGACGGTAAGCAGTGGGGTGCCACAGGGCTCGGTACTGGGTCCCATGCTCTTTAACTTGTTCATAAATGATTTAGAGTTGGGAGTGAGCAGTGAAGTGGCCAAGTTTGCGGATGACACTAAATTGTTCAGGGTGGTGAGAACCAGAGAGGATTGTGAGGAACTCCAAAGGGATCTGTTGAGGCTGGGTGAGTGGGCGTCAACGTGGCAGATGCGGTTCAATGTGGCCAAGTGCAAAGTAATGCACATTGGGGCTAAGAATCCCAGCTACAAATACAAGTTGATGGGGTGTGAACTGGCAGAGACTGATCAAGAGAGAGATCTTGGGGTCATGATAGATAACTCACTGAAAGTGTCAAGACAGTGTGCGTTTGCAATAAAAAAGGCCAATGCCATGCTGGGAATTATTAGGAAGGGAATTGAAAACAAATCAGCCAGTATCATAATGCCCCTGTATAAATCGATGGTGTGGTCTCATTTGGAGTACTGTGTGCAGTTCTGGTCGCCGCACCTCAAAAAGGATATTATAGCTTTAGAGAAGGTACAGAGAAGGGCAACTAGAATGATTAAAGGGCTGGAGCACTTTCCCTATGAAGAAAGGTTGAAACGCTTGGGACTCTTTAGCTTGGAGAAACGTCGACTGCGGGGTGACATGATAGAGGTTTACAAGATAATGCATGGAATGGAGAAAGTAGAGAAAGAAGTACTTTTCTCCCTTTCTCACAATACAAGAACTCGTGGGCATTCGATGAAATTGCTGAGCAGACAGGTTAAAACGGATAAAAGGAAGTACTTCTTCACCCAAAGGGTGATTAACATGTGGAATTCACTGCCACAGGAGGTGGTGGCGGCCACAAGTATAGCCACCTTCAAGAGGGGTTTAGATAAAAATATGGAGCAGAGGTCCATCAGTGGCTATTAGCCACAGTGTATGTGTGTATGTAACATTTTTTGCCACTGTGTGACAC
>NC_083227.1:3106701-3197077 GCF_032191835.1 Heteronotia binoei
CTTCTTCTTCTTCTTCTAATTCTGCTTCTGCTTCTTTTTCTGTTTCTGCTGCTTCTTTTTCTGCTGCTGCTTCTTCTTCTTCTGCTGCTTCTTCTTCTTCTTCTGCCTCTTCTTCTTCTTCTTTTTCTGCTGCTGCTTCTGCTTCTTCTGCTGCTTCTTCTTCTTCTTCTGCTGCTGCTGCTGCTTCTGCTTCTTCTTCTGCTTCTTCTTCTTCTGCTGCTGCTTCTTCTTCTTCTTCTTCTTCTTCTTCTGCTTCTGCTGCTGCTTCTTCTTCTTCTTCTGCTTCTTTTTCTGCTGCTTCTGCTGCTGCTTCTTCTTTTACTGCTTCTTTTTCTGCTGCTTCTTCTTCTTCTTCTTCTTCTTCTTCTGCTTCTTCTTCTGCTGCTGCTTCTTCTTCTTCTTCTTCTCCTTCTGCTTCTTCTTCTTCTTCTGCTTCTTCTTCTGCTTCTTCTGCTTCTGCTGCTTCTTCTTCTTCTTCTTCTTCTTCTTCTTCTTCTTCTGCTGCTGCTTCTGCTTCTTTTGCTTCTGCTTCTTCTGCTTCTTCTTCTTCTTCTTCTTCTAATTCTGCTTCTGCTTCTTTTTCTGTTTCTGCTGCTTCTTTTTCTGCTGCTGCTTCTTCTTCTTCTGCTGCTTCTTCTTCTTCTTCTGCCTCTTCTTCTTCTTCTTTTTCTGCTGCTGCTTCTGCTTCTTCTGCTGCTTCTTCTTCTTCTTCTGCTTCTGCTGCTGCTTCTGCTTCTTCTTCTGCTTCTTCTTCTTCTTCTTCTGCTGCTTCTTCTTCTTCTTCTTCTTCTTCTGCTTCTGCTGCTGCTTCTTCTTCTTCTTCTGCTTCTTCTTCTTCTTCTTCTGCTTCTTCTTCTTCTGCTTCTTCTTCTTCTGCTGCTGCTTCTTCTTCTTCTTCTGCTGCTGCTTCTTCTTCTTCTTCTGCTGCTGCTGCTTCTTCTTCTGCTGCTGCTTCTTCTTCTTCTTCTTCTGCTTCTTCTTCTTCTTCTGCTTCTGCTTCTGCTTCTTCTTCTTC
Organism: Heteronotia binoei; assembly: GCF_032191835.1. Lineage (NCBI taxonomy): Eukaryota > Metazoa > Chordata > Lepidosauria > Squamata > Gekkonidae > Heteronotia > Heteronotia binoei. Next base: position 3,107,717 of record NC_083227.1, read on the forward strand.
TTCTTCTTCTGCTTCTGCTGCTTCTTCTTCTGCTGCTGCTTCTTCTTCTGCTGCTTCTTCTTCTTCTTCTTCTTCTTCTGCTTCTGCTGCTGCTGCTTCTTCTTCTGCTGCTGCTTCTTCTTCTTCTTCTTCTTCTTCTGCTTCTGCTGCTGCTTCTTCTTCTTCTTCTTCTTCTTCTGCTGCTGCTGCTTCTTCTTCTGCTGCTGCTTCTTCTTCTTCTTCTTCTTCTTCTTCTGCTTCTTCTTCTTCTGCTTCTTCTAATTCTGCTTCTTTTTCTGTTTCTGCTGCTGCTTCTTCTGCTGCTGCTTCTTCTTTTTCTTCTGCTTCTTCTTCTTCTGCTTCTGCTGCTTTTTCTTCTTCTGCTTCTGCAGTTGCTGCTTCTGCTTCTTCTTCTTCTGCTGCTGCTGCTTCTTCTTCTTCTGCTTCTGCAGTTGCTGCTTCTGCTTCTTCTTCTGCTGCTTCTGCAGTTGCTGCTTCTGCTTCTTCTTCTTCTGCTGCTTCTGCTTCTTCTTCTTCTGCTTCTGCAGTTGCTGCTTCTGCTTCTTCTTCTTCTGCTGCTTCTGCTTCTTCTTCTTCTGCTGCTGCTGCTGCTTCTTCTTCTTCTGCTTCTGCAGTTGCTGCTTCTGCTTCTTCTTCTTCTGCTTCTGCAGTTGCTGCTTCTGCTTCTTCTTCTTCTGCTGCTTCTGCTTCTTCTTCTTCTGCTTCTGCAGTTGCTGCTTCTGCTTCTTCTTCTTCTGCTGCTTCTGCTTCTTCTTCTTCTGCTGCTGCTGCTGCTTCTTCTTCTTCTGCTTCTGCAGTTGCTGCTTCTGCTTCTTCTTCTTCTGCTGCTTCTGCTTCTTCTTCTTCTGCTTCTGCAGTTGCTGCTTCTGCTTCTTCTTCTGCTGCTTCTGCTTCTTCTTCTTCTGCTGCTTCTGCTTCTTCTTCTTCTGCTGCTGCTGCTTCTTCTTCTTCTGCTTCTGCAGTTGCTGCTTCTGCTTCTTCTGCTGCTTCTGCTTCTTCTTCTGCTGCTGCTTCTGCTTCTTCTTCTTCTTCTGATTCTGCTTCTTCTTCTTCTGCTGCTGCTTCTTCTTCTTCTGCTTCTGCAGTTGCTGCTTCTGCTTCTTCTTCTTCTGCTGCTTCTGCTTCTTCTTCTTCTTCTGCTGCTGCTGCTTCTTCTGCTTCTGCTGCTTCTGCTTCTTTTTCTGTTTCTGCTTCTTCTGCTTCTTCTTCTTCTCCTCCTCCTCCTGCTGCTTCTTCTTCTGCTTCTTCTTCTCCTTCTCCTCCTTCTTCTTCTGCTGCTTCTTCTGCTTCTTCTTCTCCTCCTCCTCCTTCTTCTTCTGCTTCTCCTCCTCCTCCTCCTGCTTCTTCTTCTGCTTCTTCTTCTCCTTCTTCTCCTTCTCCTCCTCCTCCTTCTTCTTCTGCTTCTCCTCCTCCTCCTTCTTCTTCTTCTTCTCCTCCTCCTCCTCCTGCTTATTCTTCTGCTTCTTCTTCTCCTTCTCCTTCTTCTTCTGCTTCTCCTTCTCCTCCTTCTTCTTCTGCTGCTTCTTCTGCTTCTTCTTCTCCTTCTCCTTCTTCTCCTTCTCCTCCTCCTCCTCCTTCTTCTGCTTCTCCTCCTCCTCCTCCTCCTTCTTCTTCTTCTCCTCCTCCTCCTCCTGCTTATTCTTCTGCTTCTTCTTCTCCTTCTTCTCCTTCTCCTTCTTCTTCTGCTTCTCCTCCTCCTCCTTCTTCTTCTGCTGCTTCTTCTTCTCCTTCTCCTCCTCCTCCTTCTTCTTCTGCTTCTCCTCCTCCTCCTCCTGCTTCTTCTTCTGCTTCTTCTTTTCCTTCTCCTCCTCCTCCTTCTTCTTCTGCTTCTCCTCCTCCTCCTCCTCCTTCTTCTGCTGCTTCTTCTGCTTCTTCTTCTCCTTCTTCTCCTTCTCCTCCTCCTCCTTCTTCTGCTTCTCCTCCTCCTGCTTCTTCTTCTCCTTCTTCTCCTTCTCCTCCTCCTCCTCCTCCTCCTTCTTCTTTTCCTCCTCCTCCTCCTTCTTCTTCTTCTCCTCCTCCTCCTCCTGCTTCTTCTTCTGCTTCTTCTTCTCCTTCTTCTCCTCCTCCTCCTCCTTCTTCTTCTGCTTCTCCTCCTCCTCCTTCTTCTTCTGCTTCTTCTTCTGTTTCTGCTGCTTCTTCTTCTTCTGCTGCTTCTGCTTCTGCTGCTTCTAATTCTGCTTCTGCTTCTTTTTCTGCTTCTTCTTCTTCTTCTGCTGGGGTCATTGAGAGTGTAGCAGGGAGGTGGTTGTGAAATTCCTGCATTGTGCAGGGGGTTGGACTAGATGACCCTAGAGGTCCTTTCCAACGCTATGATTCTATGTGTGAGCGAGAAGCTTAAAAACTGTGAGCTAGCGCTTACGAACTCAGCTTAGATGGAACACTGGTTTCAGGATGATACAATTGTGCACTTTATTTCTGTTATTACATTGTAATATACAATGCAATAATTATACAACTCACAACCTGGTTGCTAACAGGCCACGGAATGGTACTGGTCCACAGCCCGATGGTTGGGGGCCCCTAGTCTAGACGACCATGGATGTCTCTTCCAACTCTATGATGCTTTGAAATACGTCGAAGGGAGCCTTGACTCTGAAAACGTTTCCCCAAAAGCTGTGTTCGTCTTAAAGTGCTACTTGGCTGAAATTTAGATACTTATGGATGTCGCAGGAACAATTAAAAATTGGTTCACTTACTTCACAATTTATCTCTTTGTACTGTTTAAACATTTAAGAGAAGCATTTTCTAAAGGAAGACAGGACATTAATTTGGTACTTGCTCTCAGCTGCTAGGACATTGTATGCGCAGCTGTGGAAACAAGAAAAAATACCAGAGAAATGGGACTGGATTGTGAAAGTTTTATCGTGGAGTGAGATGGACAAACTAACTAGAACTCTAAAAGACTGTGATCTAGATATATTCAAAAAGGAGTGGAAGAAATTTAAAGGATATATGGAGAAAGAGTGGAATGTAAAAAGACATTGGGCAATTTTTTAGTATGGATGAGGGGAAAAAAATATTGAACTTTGATTAGTTACTGGTACCTTTAGTATTGAACTTAAATATATAACTTCGGGGAAGTCAAACAAGGGAGGGGGGGATTGAAATATCATATGGGTTCGTACAGGAAATGTATAATTAAGTTTTGTAACCATATGTTATCAATAAATTGTTAAAACACAACATTTAAGAGAAGCATTAATGCTTAGAAGCTTCTAGATTTTAGCTGCCGGAAGAGAGAATTAGCTTAGTTCTGAGAGGTTATTTCAGGATGATATTTTGCTGAGCTCATGTTTGTTAGAAAAGCCGAGAAATGCTAATGGAAGGATAAGTTTCCAATAGGAACTTATTCGGAGTTTGGTAAGAGATATTCAGATTTAGATATGGTGGAGATTTCAGCTTGTGGAAAAGGCTAAGATGACCTGGGAAAAGGATTAATATTGAGATAAGGTTAGATTGCCAGGCTAGAAAGCTGTATAACCCCCCTGAAGTTCCAATAGAGTTGGTTTCCCCAACCCCAGAATGCAATTCTCATTCTGGGGAGGTGAGCCGTAGAATTTTGTTCAGAGATCTCTACCAAAAGATTGGGCTGTCAGAAGTTAGAGAGAAGAGGGAATTGGGAAGTTAGATTTTAAGCGAGTTTAGACTAGAAGTTAGATCGAGGCAGGCAGCCTCGTTGGTCTGAAGCAGTTGAACAAAGCAGGAGTCAAGTTTCACCTTTAAGACCAACCAAGTTTTATTTAAAACGTAAGCTTTCGCGTGCTCTCTTAAGCACACTTCATCAGGCGAGGGGGATCAGGTATTGTGGGCTGGAATACATGCAGTTTGTTGATTAAGAGAGCAAACTAACGGACCACGTGGTCACATAAAAGAGTGCGGCTTGGCCATTTGGTCTGGATAGCCATAGAAGGTCATAAGATTCCCTGCCAAATGGTGTTTCTGCAAATCTAGGTAAATCACAAAAGGACATGTCTATCCTAGTTGCTGTAGTTGTAGTTGTAGACTACTAGTTGTAGACTACAACTAGGATAGACATGTCCTTTTGTGATTCACTTAGATTTGCAGAAACACCATTTGGCAGGGGATTTTATCACCTTTTATGGCTATCCAGACCAAATGGCCAAGCCACACTGGTTTATGTGACCATGTGATCAGTTAGTTTGCCCTCTTAATCAACAGACTGCATGTATTCCAGCCCACAATACCTGATCCCCTCTTCTGATTAAGTGTGTTTAGAGAGCACACAAAAGCTTACGTTCTAAATAAAACTTGGTTGGTCTTAAAGGTACCACTTGACTCCTGCTTTGTTGGACTGGAAGTGTCTTATCATCACACCAGGTATCCCTTTCTTTCGGCAGGAGACACCTGGCAGTCAGTAAAGGAAGCAGAGCACCAGTGGATGGAAGGAGAGGATCTGTATTCAGATGTGAAAGAGAAGTTTGAATATTTGGATGCACCAAGGAAAGAGGAGGGGAAACACCTACCTAACCGGAGGCGCAATTCTGGCCTTTTATGGAGGGACGACTCATTACGGCAAAAAATATCTCAAGGAGACAACAGGAATGGGTGCACTGCAAGCAAGAAAAATTTCACTGAAATATCAGTAATCAATATTCAAGGAAGGATGTGTAAGAGAAATAAAATATATACATGCCGGAAGTGTGGGAAAAGTTTCAGTCAAAGAGGGCGCCTTACTTCCCATCAAAGAATCCACACAGGAGAAAAACCATATAAATGCCATGAGTGTGGGAAAAGCTTCAGCCACATTTCAAACCTTAGTATCCATCAGAAAATTCACACAGGGGAGAAACCATATCAATGCCTGGAGTGTGGGAAAAGCTTCAGTGTGAATTCCAGTCTTACTTCCCATCGAAGAATTCACACAGGGGAGAAACCATACAAATGCCTGGAGTGTGGAGAAAGCTTCAGTCACAGTAGTACTCTTACTTCCCATGGAAGAATTCACACAGGGGAGAAACCATTCAAATGCCTGGAGTGTGGAGAAAGCTTCAGTCACAGTAGTACTCTTACTTCCCATCAACTAATTCACACTGGTGAGAAACCATATAAATGCCTGGAGTGTGGGAAAACCTTCCGTCGCAGTTCATATCTTCGTGTTCATCAGAAAGTTCACACTGGAGAGAAACCATATAAATGCCAGGAGTGTGGGAAAAGCTTCAGCCAGGGTAACACTCTTACTAACCATGAAAGAATTCACACAGGGGAGAAGCCATATAAATGTCTGGAGTGTGGGAAAGCCTTTGCTGACGGTTCCAGTCTTATTTCCCATCGAAGAATTCACACAGGGGAGAAGCCGTACAAATGCCTGGAGTGTGGGAAAAGCTTCAGCCGCAATTCAAAGCTTAGTATCCATCAGAAAATTCACACAGAGGAGAAGCCATATAAATGCCTGGAGTGTGGGAAAAGCTTCCGTCACAGTTCATATCTCCGTGTTCATCAGAAAGTTCACACTGGAGAGAAACCATATAAATGCCAGGAGTGTGGGAAAAGCTTCAGCCAGGGTAACACTCTTACTAACCATGAAAGAATTCACACAGGGGAGAAGCCATATAAATGTCTGGAGTGTGGGAAAGCCTTTGCTGACGGTTCCAGTCTTATTTCCCATCGAAGAATTCACACAGGGGAGAAGCCGTACAAATGCCTGGAGTGTGGGAAAAGCTTCAGCCGCAATTCAAAGCTTAGTATCCATCAGAAAATTCACACAGAGGAGAAGCCATATAAATGCCTGGAGTGTGGGAAAAGCTTCCGTCACAGTTCATATCTCCGTGTTCATCAGAAAGTTCACACTGGAGAGAAACCATATAAATGCCTGGAGTGTGGGAAAAGCTTCAGCCGCAATTCAAAGCTTAGTATCCATCAGAAAATTCACACAGGGGAGAAGCCATATAAATGCCTGGAGTGTGGGAAAAGCTTCCGTCACAGTTCAAATCTTCGTGTTCATCAGAAGGTTCACACTGGAGAGAAACCATATAAATGCCAGGAGTGTGGGAAAAGCTTCAGCCGGGGTAACACTCTTACTAACCATGAAAGAATTCACACAGGGGTGAAGCCATATAAATGTCTGGAGTGTGGGAAAGCCTTTGCTGACGGTTCCAGTCTTATTTCCCATCGAAGAATTCACACAGGGGAGAAGCCGTACAAATGCCTGGAGTGTGGGAAAAGCTTCATCCGCAATTCAAAGCTTAGTATCCATCAGAAAATTCACACAGAGGAGAAGCCATATAAATGCCTGGAGTGTGGGAAAAGCTTCCGTCACAGTTCCAGTCTTACTTCCCATCAAAGAATTCACACAGGAGAGAAACGATACAAATGTCTGGAGTGTGGGGAAAGCTTTGGTCATAATTACAGTCTTACTACCCATCAAAGAACTCACACAAGGGAGAAACCTTATCAATGCCTGGAGTGTGGGAAAAGCTTCCGTCAGAGTTCACATCTTCGTGTCCATCAGAGAAGTCACACGGGAGAAACCATATAAATGCTTGGAGTGCAGGAAAAGCTTCAGTGAGAATGGAAAACTTACTTACCATCTAAGAACTAACACAGGGGAGAAACCATATCAATGCTTGGAGTGTGGGAAAAGCTTCAGTGTGAATTCCGGTCTTGCTTCCCATGGAAGAATTCACACAGGGGAGAAACCATACAAATGCCTGGAGTGTGGGGAAAGCTTCAGTCAAAGTAATACTCTTACTTCCCATCAACGAATTCACACTTGTGAGAAACCATATCAATGCCTGGAGTGTGGGAAAAATTTCAATTCGAGTTCCAGTTTTACTTCCCATCGAAGAATTCACACAGGGGAGAAACCATATAAATGCCTGCAATGTGGAAAAAGTTTCCGTCAGAATGCACTCCTTACTTACCACCAAAGAACACACACAAAGGAAAAGGCATGATCTGCATATGCACGGTTTTAATTATGAATGTTTATGCATTATGTATTTTTATAGCCTCTATAAAGTTCAATTTCTGGTCAGGCAAAGTACCCAAAGTTCAAAACTGCCTCTCTTCTCAGCCTTGACTGTTCATTAGTATAACTGAAAAAATAGGAGCTAGTTGCTCTGAACAATTGCTGTCTTTTGTCTTATAGCCTTGCTCTGAGAATTTAATGGCAGTTTTCAAGATATATTCTAGTCCACGGGTTAGCATAGTTACTGAGCTGCATAATCACTTTAGGGTCCAATTTTTTATTTGGAGAAAAATCGCATGGAATCATAACAGTTGGACGGGACCTCCAGGTGGCAGATGAGGTTCAATGTGGCCAAGTGCAAAGTAATGCACATTGGGGCCAAAAATCCCAGCTACAAATACAAGTCGATGGGGTGTGAACTGGCAGAGACTGACCAAGAGAGAGATCTTGGGGTCATGGTAGATAACTCACTGAAAATGTCAAGACAGTGTGCGTTTGCAATAAAAAAGGCCAGCGCCATGCTGGGAATTATTAGGAAGGGAATTGAAAACAAATCAGCCAGTATCATAATGCCCCTGTATAAATCGATGGTGTGGTCTCATTTGGAGTACTGTGTGCAGTTCTGGTCGCCGCACTTCAAAAAGGATATTATAGCATTGGAGAAAGTCCAGAAAAGGGCAACTAGAATGATTAAAGGGCTGGAACACTTTCCCTATGAAGAATGGTTGAAACGCTTGGGGCTCTTTAGCTTGGAGAAACTTCGACTGCGGGGTGACATGATAGAGGTTTACAAGATTATGCATGGGATGGAGAAAGTAGAGAAAGAAGTCCTTTTCTCCCTTTCTCACAATACAAGAACTCGTGGGCATTCAATGAAATTGCTGAGCAGTCAGGTTAAAACGGATAAAAGGAAGTCCTTCTTCACCCAAAGGGTGATTAACACGTGGAATTCACTGCCACAGGAGGTTGTGGCGGCTACAAGCATAGCCAGCTTCAAGAAGGGATTGGATAAAAATATGGAGCAGAGGTTCATCAGTGGCTATTAGCCACAGTGTTTGTGTCCACATATATATATATTTTGGCCACTGTGTGATACAGAGTGTTGGACTGGGTGGGCCATTGGCCTGATCCAACATGGCTTCTCTTATGTTCTTAACTCCCTGCACAGTCCAGGAAATTCACAAATACCTCCCCACACACTCACCCAGTGACCCCTGTTCCATGCCCAGAAGATGGCTAATAATAATAATAATAATATCCTGGCCAAACTGGCCTGGAGAAAAATTGATCCCAAAGAGATAATCAGCATTTTGCTGGGTTGTAAGAAAGGCTGGACAGTGTTACTAATGTAACAAACACGAATCTGAGCAGACTTTGGAGGATAGTGGAAGACAGGAGGGCCTGGCGTGACTTGGTCCAGGGGGTCGCAAAGAGACGGACTGGACTGTGCGACTGAACAACAAGAAAGAGCAATGAGAACTAAGCATCAATGCAACCGTTCCTGCCCTCATAATCTGCCCCAAGTTCAGATAATCAGCACTGCTGTCAGATGGCCATCTAGCCTCTGTTGAAAAACCTCCAAGGAAGGAGAGCCCACCACCTCCCAAGGAGGAAGCCTGTTAGAATCATAGAAGAGTTGGAAGGGACCTCCAGGGTCATCTAGTCCAACCCCCTGCACAATGCAGGAAACTCACAAACACCTCCCCCTAAATTCACAAGATCCTCATTGCTGTCAGGTGGCCATTCAGCCTCTGTTGAAAAACCTCCAGGGAAGGAGAGCCCAACACCTCCCAAAGAGGAAGCCTGTTCCACTGAGGAACCGCTCTAACTCACAAACACCTCCCCCTAAATTCACAGGATCCTCATTGCTGTCAGGTGGCCATCTAGCCTCTGTTTAAAAACCTCCAAGGAAGGAGAGCCCACCCCCTCCCGAGGAGGAAGCCTGTTCCACTGAGGAACCGCTCTAACGGTCAGGAAGTTCTTCCTAATGTTTAGCTGAAAACTCTTGATTTAATTTCAACCTGTTGGTTTTGGTCCGACCTTTTGGGGCAACAGAAAATAATTCCTCAGCCTCCTCTATACGACGGCCCCTAAAATCCTTGAACAGGCCCAGCTCCTTCAACCTTTCCCCATAGGACTCGGTCTCCAGACCCCTCGCCATCTTCGTTATTCTCCTCTGGACACATTCCAGCTTGTCTGTATCCTTAAAATGTGGTGCCCAAAACTGAACACAAGACTCCAGGTGAGATCTAACCAGAGCAAAATAAAGCAATGCCATCACTTCGCGTGATCTGGACACTGCTGTCGATATAGCCCCAAATCACATTTGCCTTTTTAGCTGCTGCATCAGCAGTCAGGCAACAATTTTTCTCCAGGCTAGTTTGGCCAGGGATCCTAGAGGATTTTTTTGCCATCTTCTGGGTGTGAAGCACAAAGATCAATGTTTACAAAGCGGTTGTGATGACAACCCTCATCTACGGCTCCGAATCGTGGGTTTTATACCGTCATCACCTGCGACTCCTTGAGCGCTTTCATCAGCGCTGCCTTCGCACCATCCTCAACATCCACTGGAGTGACTTTGTAACCAACACTGAAGTCCTCAAGCGGGCGGAGGTTACAAGCATCGAGGCACTGCTGTTGAAGACGCAGCTGCGCTGGGCAGGGCATATCTCCAGGATGGAAAACCACCGCTTTCCCAAGATTGCCCTGTATGGCGAACTCTCCACCGGCCATCGAAATAGAGGGGCACCAAAGAAGAGGTACAAGGACTCCTTGAAGAAATCCCTTGGCACCTGTCACATCAACCATCACCAGTGGTCTGACCTAGCCTCAGATCGCAAAGCATGGAGACACACCATCCACCAGGCTGTCTCTTCCTTTGAGAACGCACGCATAGCTGGTCTTGAGGACAAAAGGAGATCGAGGAAGAATCGCACTGCTACAGCACCAACCCCAAATCAGACTTTTCCCTGCAGCCACTGTGGCCGGATCTGCCTGTCCCGCATTGGTCTTGTCAGCCACCAGCGAGCCTGCAGCAGACGTGGACTACTGCACCCTTCTTAAATCTTCGTTCGCGAAGCCAAGCTGAGAGAGGGGGTGTGTGTGAAGCAGGAGTCAGTGGTGTGCGGGGGAAGGGAGGTATTTCTGAATTTCCTGCATTGTGCAGGGGGTTGGGCTAGATGACTCTGGAGGTCCCTTCCCACTCTATCACATTGCTGACTCATGTTCAGCGTATGATCCACTAAGACCCCCAGATCCTTTTCGCACAAATTGCTTCCGAGACAAGTCTCCCCCATCCTATAACCATGCATGGGATTTTTCCTACCTATATGCAGAACTTTACATTTATCCCTGTTAGAATTCATTTTATTGCTTTTAGCCCAGTTTTCCAGCCAGTCAAATCCGTCCTGTATCCTTTTTTCATCTTCTACGGTGTTTGTGAGCCCTCCCAATTTAGTATCATCTCCAGATTTAATAAGCGTTCCCTCTATTTTTCCATCCAAGTCATTTATAAAGATATGAACAAAACAGGCCCCAGGACAGATATTTGAGGCACTCCACTGGTCACTCCTCCCCAAGAGGACATGTTCAAGTTTTATTTCTCTTCCTCCATCACCTGTATCAAAACTGTCATGTGAGGGTCTAATGAGGGTGTTTACTGGTGGTGTCCAATCAGAAAAGACCTTGAAAACGGACTTACCTGTAATATGTATGTAGCTAAGTTTGAGAAGAGTTAATAGACTGGATTTTATTGTGTGCATTTTTCTGTACTTCTATGATTAGCTTTCACGAATCCATCAGATTCCTGCCTAATACATACAGCATGATTTATTTTAAATAAAATAATTATCTTGAAGTTCACCTTTTGTTCTCCTGACACGAGATCTGTAGCCTGACCTTGAATATTTCATTGCTCTGGAAGAGAGAAGTCTCTCAGAAACCCACTCCTCCACTTGCACCTGCTGGAGTGGCCTTGGGTCAGCCATAGCTCTGGCAGAGGTTGTCCTTGAAAGGGCAGCTGCTGTAAGAGCTCTCTCAGCCCCACATACCTCACAGGGTGTCTGTTGCGGGGGAAGAAGATAAAGGAGATTGTGAGCCACTCTGAGATTTAGGGTGGAGGTCAGAATATAAATCCAATGTCATATCAGGAGCGCCTCCCCCCCTCAGCTCCCCCAATACATCTGGGGGTCCTTTGAGCAGGGCCTTCCTGTGGTGGCCCCCTGCAAATTGGCTGAATCAACAGGAGGAGGTCAGGAAGGCTTTCTTCTGTTCTTCTGCAAATTATGCAATCAAATGTGTAAAGAAATGGATTGTTTCTCTGAAGATTTGAACTGCGCTAAACTCTCACTCTGAGTTTTCAAAGTTTTCTCTCTGTCTCTCTCTGGGAAAGTCAAAGACTGTGTAAATATAATCCCAATAATGGATTCACAAAAGTTTTCAGCGGCTGTATTCCAAATGCATAAATCTGTAGAACAAAAGAGGAGTCGACTGCACCTTTAAGACCAACTTAGTTCTGTTCAGAAGGTCAGCTTCCGTTTGCCTGCCCGCTTCTTCAGGCGAGGAATGAGGGACAGTAAGCAGAGCCGCATGCAGCTGGAGGGGCTTGGAATGCCAAGAGGTACAAAGTGAAAATCCAATAGCAGAACAGTAAAAGTAACACATTCAGAAAACCTCTGATCTGGGTTGCATGAGCGCGGGAAACCATCAAACCGTAACATGTCAGAATGTGAGACTGCCTGTTAATTATTCTATTGCTAATAAACCTGGGTCAAAAAGAAGGCATTTCTTTCCCAGAAGTTTTTCCTGTCCAACTAATTTACCTTTTAACATGCAACATACATATATACATCGTTCTAGTTTACGGTAGCTCTCCAGATGTTTTTTGCCTACAACTCCCATCAGCCCCAGCCAGCGTGGTCAATGGGAGTTGTTGGCAAAAAAGCATCTGGAGAACTACCGTGGGCCACCCCTGGTTTAGTATACATAGTGAGATAAACAGCCAATATCCCTTGTTTGAGTATGTCGATACAAAAGCATTCTTATTATGGGGGAGGGGCGTTGGCTCAGTGGTAGAGCATCTGCTTGGTAAGCAGAAGGTCCCAGGTTCAATCCCCGGCACCTCCAACTAAAAAGGGTCCAGGCAAGTAGGCATGAAAAACCTCAGCTCGAGACCCTGGAGAGCCGCTGCCAGTCTGAGTAGACAAGACTGACTTTGATGGACCGACGGTTTGATTCAGTATAAGGCAGCTTCGTATGTCCATTCTGATGCAGTATCCTAAAAGAGAAATACATTGGGATACTGTGGCTATATCGCCCTGCTTGGCGAAAGTGGGTTTAGCATCTGCAATGAGATAAGAAAAACGAACAGCATCTCTGTTCAGTCCTGTGCCATCAGATGGAACCGCACACTGGTCAAGAAACTGCAAAAGAGAAGCGTGCAAAATAAGACCAGATCAGAGAATCCAACGCAAAAAACTCCTCCGCCCTTTAGGAGATTGGCAACCCTAATGAAATCAGCTCCCTGTCCTAGGAACCGCCCTCCCCAGCGCTGTGGCCCCGCCCACCCCTCCGGCCCCGCCCAGGCACCCTCCCCAGGCGGAAGTGACATCTGTGTCAAGTCTGCAGATTCAATAACGAGTCGATGTAGATACAAAGAAACTATTGTATTGATACTGAATACTTGTGGCCTAAGCCAAGGCTTGAAAAGACTAAAGGCCGTACAGTAGATACATTGCATATAAGGAGTACTTCAAAGGGATTCCTACGGGGCCGGGAATTGTGCAGGGGACATTCACACATAGATGTTACAAATACATTCTCATGTTGATTAGAGGCCTGCCGGCCTTGATTCTCTCAAGCTCCTTGCTCTCCCCCAGGCTGGAGCTGAGAAGGTTCAGATAAGACTTTTCACACATCACCATTTCAAAGCAAGAATATTCTCTAAGGGAAGGAGGTTTGCTAGCAGCATTTGGTTCTACTTTGGTTCTACCCAGAATGCTCTTTGTTTGAGCCAGAGTTAAAGCCAGACTTGACAGTCTGAGCCCTTTCCTCGCCACTTCCGGTCCTGTTTCCCTAGGCCGGGGCATCTTTGGGCTGCGGCGGAGGGGACCGGTACGCGGGGCAGGGGGTGGGGTGGGCAGGTGAGGTCTCCATGGTGACGTGGGGAGGGAGGTTGGGGGTTGCAGCCTTCTCCCCCCACCCCCCAGCCTCTCCTTGTGCTAGGGTTGCCAATCCCCAGGTGGGGGCAGGGGATCCCCCGGGGTTGGAAGCCCCCCTCCCTGCCTCAGGGTCATCAGAAAGTGGGGGGGAGGGAGATAAATGTCTGCAGGGCACTCCATTATTTCCTCTATAGGGACCGATTCCCCATAGGGTATGATGGAGAATTGATCTGTGGGTATCTGGGGCTCTGGAGGGGCTGTGTTTTGAGGTAGAGGCACCAAATTTTCAGCATAGCATCGGATGACTGTCCTCAAAATGCTCTCCAAGATTCAAAAAGATTGGGCCAGGGGGTCCCATTCTACGAGCCCCCAAAGAAGGTGCCCCTGTTCTTCATTATCCCAAATGGAGGGAAGGCATTTAAAAGGTGTGCAGGGGTCCCTTTCAATGTGATGGCCAGAACTCCCTTTGGAGTTCAGTGATGCTTGTCATACCCTTGCTCCTGCCTCCACCCCCAAAGTCCCCAGATATTTCTTGAATTGGACTTGGCATTCCTATCTTGTGCAGTGGTGCAGGGGTTGCAGCCTTCTGCCGCCTCCCACGCCAGCCTCCCCTTGTGAGGTAGGGTGGGGGTTGCAGTCTTCCCCCCCGAACCCCCTTCCCTTGTGCAGTGGGGTGGGGATTGCAGCCTTATAGAGTTATAGAGTTGGAAGGGACCTGCAGGGTCATCTAGTCCAACCCCCTGCACAATGCAGGAAACTCACAAGCACACACCCCCCTTAAATTCACAGGATTTTCATCACTGTCATATGGCCATCTAGCCTCTGTTTAAAAATCTCCAAGGAAGGAGAGCCCACCACCTCCCAAGGAGGAAGCCTGTAAGAATCATAGAAGTGTGGGAAGGGACCTCCAGGGCCATCTAGTCCAACCCCCTGCACAGTGCAGGAAACTCACAAACACCTCCCCCTAAATTCACAGGATCTTCATTGCTGTCAGATGGCCCTCTAGCCTCGGTTTAAAAACCTCCAAGGAAGGAGAGCCCACCACCTCCTGAGGAAGCCTGTTCCACTGAGGAACCGCTCTAACGGTCAGGAATCCTAGAGTTGGAAGGGACCTCCAGGGTCATCTAGTCCAACCCCAGCACAATGCAGGAAACTCACAAACACCTCCCCTCTAAATTCACAGGACCTTCATCACTGTCATATGGCCATCTAGCCTCTGTTTAAAAATCTCCAAGGAAGGAGAGCCCTCCACCTCCCGAGGAGGAAGCCTGTAAGAATCATAGAAGTGTGGAAAGGGACCTCCAGGGTCATCTAGTCCAACCCCCTGCACAATGCAGGAAACTCACAAACACCTCCCCCTAAATTCACAGGATCTTCATTGCTGTCAAATGGCCCTCTAGCCTCAGTTTAAAAACCTCCAAGGAAGGAGAGCCCACCACCTCCTGAGGAAGCCTGTTCCACTGAGGAACCACTCTAACGGTCAGGAATCCTAGAGTTGGAAGGGACCTCCAGGGCCATCTAGTCCAACCCATGCACAATGCAGGAAACTCACAAACACCTCCCCCTAAATTCACAGGGTCTTCATTGCTGTCAGATGGCCATTCTAGCCTCTGTTTAAAACCTCTAAGGAAGGAGAGCCCACTTTCTGCTTTCAATACATGCTTGGAGAACCCGATTGTGGGATTATTTCCTACTAAGTAAAATCTCAGTTTATAGTGCTGATGCTCTGACAGAACGTACTTAGGAAAAATTTACTGTGTTCTGGTTCCCAATAGTGGAATATCTCACCAAACATAATAAAGCTGATATATATATGGAAGATGGATTTAGTATATGTAATGAGATAAACAGCCGATATCCCTAGCTGAGTGTGTCAATACAGCTAAAAGAGAAATATCCAATGTATTTCTCTTTCAGCTGTATTGACATACCCAAATAGGGATGTAGGATTTCTCATGCTCATGCTACCCAGATCAAAGGCTTGCTCAATTTGTTAATTTTACTATTCTGTCATTGGAATACTGCAGTCCTAAACTCTGCTCACGACCTGAGTTCGATCCCTGGTGGAAGCTGGGTTTTCAGATAGCCAGCTCGAGTTTGACTCAGCCTTCCATCCTTCTGAGCAAATGAGGACCCAGCTTGCTGGGGGGAAAGCGTAGAGGACTGGGGAAGGCAACGGCAAACCACCCCGTCAAAAGACTGCCGTGAAAACGTTGTGAAAGCAACGTCACTCCAGAGTTGGAAACGACTGGTGCTTGCACAGGGGACTTTTCCTTTTTCCATTGGATCTTAAATTTGCCCCATTTTTGCATTCTAAACCACAGCCTATCATCTATACGTAGCTCTGCTCACTGCATCCGATTCCACGTCTGCTTGGAGAGCACACTTGGAGAGAATAAAACTTTGTTGGTCTTCAAGGCGCACTTGACTCTTGCTTTGTTCTGCAGCTTCAAACCAACGCGGCTGCCCGCTTGGATCTAGCTGGTTAAAGGGAGAGAGAGAGCTCCGCAGTCCTAGAGAGGCTCTTGGGGGGGGGGGGTCTGCAGGGGGGAGCCTTTTCCTCCTCCTCCAACCCGCCTCTGAGTCCCTCCGGACTTCCGAGGAAAGGGCTGGAAGGTGAGCAGCGCTGAGATGCTTTGAAAGGGGGGGGGGGGAATGCAATGCAATGCAAGAGAGCTGCAAGGGGCTGCAATGCAAGAGAGAAAGGAGGGGGGGATGTAGCACGGGGGGAGGGTGAAAGAGCACCCCCCTCCCGCCAAGTCCCTTCCCTGCCTTTCACACTCCTACCCACCCCATAGAGAGAGCCGTGGGTCCCCTTTGGCTTTGGGCAGCGCCGCGAGGTTGCTTCAGCCGACTGCAGAGCAGGATCCGAATCCAGCACCTTTGGAGACTGGAGGGAGATCGAGCGGCTTCCCGTTCCAGAGGCACCTTTAGGAAGGAGGGGAGGGGGTGGGGCTGGGAGAGAGATTTGGGCAGGCGGGGTGGGGTGAAGGAGGGAGCAGATGAAGGAGTGGAGGGGTTTGGGGGGGAGGGGCTGAAGGAAAGGGAGCACGTGGGCATCTGCCAGAGCTCCACCCCCCCCACACTCACCCCTCCCGGCTTTTCTGCCTCCTTGTCCAAAGCAGCTTGGAGAAGAAGCTGAATTTTGCAAGCAAGGTGGATGGGTGCCGTTTCAAATTCTCCTCCCCCTGCCTCAGTGGTAGCCGGTTTGGTGTTAACTAGCAGGTTTAATGCCCCGTGGCGCAGAGTGGTAAAGCTGCAGTACTGCATTTCTAAGCTCTGCTCACGACCTGAGTTCGATCCCCGGCGGAAGCTAGGTTTTCAGGTCGCCGGCTCGAGGTTGACTCAGCCTTCCCTCCTTCTGAGGCTGGTCAAAGGAGTCCCCAGTTTGCTGGGGCGGGGGAAGCGTAGAGGACCAGGGAAGGCAATGGCAAACCACTCCGTAAAAAAGTCTGCTGTGAAAACGTG
Source organism: Heteronotia binoei (assembly GCF_032191835.1). NCBI lineage: Eukaryota > Metazoa > Chordata > Lepidosauria > Squamata > Gekkonidae > Heteronotia > Heteronotia binoei. The sequence continues at coordinate 3,124,271 of NC_083227.1, forward strand.
AAAGCAACGTCACCCCAGAGTCGAAAACGACTGGGGCTTGCACAGGGGACCTTTCCTTTCCCCCATGCTTACAGGGCTCCGTGGCGCAGAGTGGTAAAGCTGCAGTACTGCAGTTGGAGCCCTCTGCTCAGGTCCCTAATTCGATCCCAGCGGAAGCTGGTTCAGGTAGCTGGCTCCAGGTTGGCTCAGCCTTCCATCCTTCTGAGGTCGGTCAAATGAGGACCCGGCTTGCTGGGGGGAAAGCGTAGAGGACTGGGGAAGGCAATGGCAAACCACCCCGTAAAAAGTCTGCCATGAAAACGTTGTGAAAGCAACGTGACCCCAGAGTCGGAAGCGACTGGTGCTTGCACAGGGGACTGCCTTTACTTTTACCTTTTAATGCATAAGGGCTGAGCGTGGAGCAAAAAGGGTTTCCCACCCTCTTTCTTTTTCTTTCTCTCCCTCCCAGGCAGGAGCGGAAGGGAAAGGAGCCGCCATGCAGCCTGCTCAGGTAAGGGAGACGTGAGACAGCAAGGAGGCGTTTTCTTCTCTCTTGGATCGGGATTCTTCCCCACCGGGAAGGCAGCAAAACTGTCGCCCCCCCCCCCCCCCCGCTAGGGTGGTTTCTGCACAGAAGCAGGAAATTCAGAACCTTACTTTTGACGTGAGACTACCCAAAATGTCTCCGAAACAAACAAGACTGGATTTCCTGCAGAAAATTGCTCCGTCCTTTATCATCTGCACATCTCTGTCCTCTTCGCCAGAAGGTTGCTAGCCCACTGCGAGTGAGGACAGCCCCTCTTCTCCCAAAATACCCCCAGCGAGGGCCGGGGGGGGGGGAGAGATGTCTCCAGGGGGCTCTTCTTGGACCAGCCTTCCAGTGACGTAAAGAAACGCTTCCTTCTCCTTCTTGCAGGCGGCCGTGTCCTTCGAAGAGGTGGCCGTGCGTTTCGCCCCGGAGGAGTGGACGCTGCTGCGCCCAGCCCAGAGAGCTCTGTACAAGGAAGTCATGCTGGAGAATTTTGGGAACGTGGCCTCTCTGGGTGAGGATCTTTTGCTCCTTCCTTTGGTGGGGAGTGACAGTAAGGTAGCCTTTAAGGAGGAAGGGCGTGGTTGCAATGGCTGATGCCGGGGATTGAACCTGTGACTTATTTATTTATTTATGCTGGGCTTATTATTCTATCCAATTTATATCCCGCTCCCCCCCCCATGGGCTCAGGGCGGCTAACAACAGTTAAAAACCACATCTAATATTTTTTTTTAAAAAAAACCAGAATATACAATAAAATCGATTCCATATATTTTTCAGCCGTTAAAAATCCAAGATGCACGTCGATGTTTCTGATTATCTGTATTTGTCCAATGAGATTGTCCAAAATTTTGGGTTTCCCAAACTTTTTTCCCCTGTGGCCCAGTTATTTTTACACTTCTCCTTCGTGACTCACTAAAATCTGCGGATGGAGCAAGGAGACTTTGGGATGGAGCCAGGACACAGGAAAGCCGGTCTCTTTCTACTATAGAGGTCTCCAAGGAAAACGGAGCTCAGGCTTTGCAACATGTGTCAGTCTTCAAGCCTAGCTTTTATCTGCACAACACAGACATTGGGGGATGGAAGGAAGGAAAACGGAGCTCAGGCACTGCAGCCTGTTTCAGTCTTCAAGCCTAGCTTTTATTTGCATAACACAGAGATGGGGGAAGGAAGGAAAACTGAGCTCAGGCGTTGCAGCCTGTGTCTGTCTTCAAGCCACGCTTTTATCTGCATAACACAGAGATGGGGGAAGGAAGGAAGGAAAATGGAGCTCAGGCATTGCCGCCTGTGTCTTCAAGCCAAGCTTTTAACTGCATAACACAGAGATGGGGGAAGGAAGGAAGGAAAACAGAGCTCAGGCTTTGCAGCCTGTGTCTGTCTTCAAGCCAAGCTTTTATCTGCATAACACAGAGATGGGGGAAGGAAGGAAGTAAAATGGAGCTCAGGCGTTGCAGCCTGTGTCTTTCTTCAAGTCTAGCTTTTATCTGCATAACACAAAGATGGGGGAAGGAAGGAAGGAAAACAGAGCTCAGGCATTGCAGCCTGTGTCTGTCTTCAAGCTTAGCTTTTAACTGCATAACACAGAGATGGGGGAAGGAAGGAAGGAAAACGGAGCTCAGGCATTGCAGCCTGTGTCAGTCTTCAAGCTTAGCTTTTATCTGCACAACTGAGAGACGGGAAAGGAAGGAAGCAGAGCAGAACTCATGCTTTGCTGGGTGTGGAGCTAGCTTTGGCTTTCCTTGTGACCTGGAATTGAGGCTTCTGTGGCCTGGTACCGGGTCACGACCCTGCAAATGGGAAACACCGCTGTAGGGCATTAGCCACCTCCCCTTAGCCATTGAAGGCCGAGAGGGGGACCCCCTGCCTGGCACTTTTGTGACTGAGCCAAGTGAGGGGGCATCGAAAGAGGTGCCAAGGGAAGCCTGGTGTGGAGATGGTGGGGTGTTCTAGGCAGGGGCTTCCCTCCTCGCTGGGCCTGGCCTTTCCTGGGCTTCGAAATGTCCCTGGAAGGAGCTCTGCTGTCTTTTCCAGCATTTGAGTTCTCAGTTGGCATTTGAGCCCCGTGGCGCAGAGTGTTAAAGCTACAATACTGCAGTTCAAGCTCTGCTCATGACCTGAGTTCAATCCCGGCGGAAGCTGGTTTCAGGTAGCCGGCTCCAGGTTGACTCAGCCTTCCATCCTTCCGAGGTCGGTAAAATGAGTCCCCAGCTTGCTGGGGGGAAAGTGTAAAAGACTGGGGAAGGCCATGGCAAACCACCCTGTAAAAAGTCTGCCGTGAAAATGTTGTTATGTGCTGTCATCCCAGAGTCGGAAACGACTGGTGCTTGCACAGGGGACCTTTCCTTTGTTAAGAGCCCCGTGGCACAGATTGGTAAAGCTGCAGTACTGCAGTTGGAGCCCTCTGCTCATGACCTGAGTTCGATCCCGGCGGAAGCTGGTTTCAGGTAGCCAGCTCCAGGTTGACTCAGCCTTCCACCCTTCCGAGGTCGGTAAAATGAGTACCTAGCTTGCTGGGGGGAAAGTGTAAAAGACTGGGGAAGGCAATGGCAAAGCATCCTGTAAAAAGTCTGCCATGAGAACATCATAATGCAACGCCACCCTAGAATCAGAAATGACTGGTGCTTGCACAGGGGTCTACCTTTACCTTTTTAGGGAAGGGACGGTGGCTCAGTGGTTGAGCGTTTGCTTGATAAGCAGAAAGTCCCAGGTTCAATCCCTAGCATCTCCAACTAAAAAGGATCCAGGCCAGTAGGCGTGAAGAACCTCAGCTTGAGACCCTGGAGCGCCACTGCCAGTCTGAGTAGACAAGACTGACTTTGATGGATCCAGGAGGGTCTGATTCAGTAGAAGGCAGCTTCATAGGTTCATATGTTCCATCTCAGGGAAGAAACACGGAACGGCCTGTGTTACGCCAGCACCCCTCTAGTTGTCTAGCGCAGGGGTCCACAATCCTTGGGCCATGGGCTGGTACTGGTCCGTAGCCTGTTAGCAACCGGGCTGTGAGTTGTATAATTATTTCATTATATATTACAATGTAATAATAATATTACAATGCAATAATAATAATAATAAAAATCCAGCCCCGCCCCTAGCGAAGCATTATAATCACATTATCATACCCGCCTGAACAGAGAAGCTATTGAGATTTACAAACACCAGCACAACTTTAACAGAAAGGAAGAAGGCATTTCCATCCACCAATCTTGGTACCCAGCTCTGCAAAACACCCTACAGACCATAAATTGCAGAAAGTCTCAGAACAACCAGCACATTCCACAGAACAATCAGCACAGTCAACAACCATCTTCCTTATCTTCACACCCCTTCCAACCCTCCCAGCAATTAACACAGAACAATGGTCACATTCAACAGCCAGTTTCCTTATCACTTCCCTTCCAGGAAGCCCCACCAAACAATGGGCACATCCACAAACCTATTGCCCTTTCACCACACCCCCTCCAGCCTAGAAATAGCAGCTCTCCAGCAGCCCTGGCCCCACTAAATGCACAGCAGCCAAGAAGGTCTGAGCGCCTGCTCCGGCTGCAACGCCACTGAGGATGTTCTCCGCAGCTGAGAACGAAACGTCTGGAAGAAAAACTTTCTTCAGTAGAACACGGCACTTGAGCCCGAAAGACTCTACAAACCCTAAAGCATTATTTATCAGAATTTATCCATTTGGAATAAAACTTTGTTGGTCTTCAAGGTGCTCTTGGACTCCTACTTTGTTCCGTTGCTTCAGACCAACACGGCTGCCTATCGGGTTAGATCAAGCAGCAGGAAAGAGTGCGAATCCAGGAGCAGCTGAAAGACTAACAAAATGAGTTTTTGTGAGTCTCTGTGAGCAGAAGAAAACGTGAGCTAGTCCCTTGCCACAAATGTTCTTAGTTCTTTAAGGAGCCTTGCTGTTTTCTGTTGTTTGGAATTGCTGGATTTATGGGGACACAGAAGAGGTCTAATTTTGTGGGTTTTCCCCTGCTGATGCACAGAACCTCTGGCTGCCAAACCTGACTTCATATCCCGACTGGAAGAAGAAGACCTGTTTCTTCTGGGCTGTGACGAAGAAGAGGGATGGGCAGGTAGGGGCTGTGGATGTCTGCCTTGGGACTGTGTGTTGCCTGCGCTTCCCTCCAAGGGCTGGTGAATGTCTGTGGCCTTATTTAACCCCTCAACAGAACCTGGATGAACTGTGGGTGCTGAAATGGTTGTTGTAGAGCTTCAGCCCAGGAAAAGAGGCAGTTTCCTTCTGCCTGCTATTATAGGCTTTCTGCAAGTCCATCTGGGTATTGCCTATTCTAAAAGGGAGCGTCTTTCTGGCTGGGGTGTTTGCCAGCCCCGTTTTACCTGAGGTCCCTTCAACTAAACTGTTGTAACCTGCCCTGAGACTTATGGAATCATAGAATCCTAGAGTTGGAAGGGACCTCCAGGGTCATCTAGTCCAACCCCCTGCACAATGCAGGAAACTCACAAACACCTCCCCCTAAATTCACAGGATCCTCCTTGCTGTCAGATGGCCATCTAGCCTCTGTTGAAAAACCTCCAAGGAAGGAGAGCCCACCACCTCCCGAGGAAGCCTGTTCCACTGAGGAATCGCTCTAACGGTCAGGAATCCTAGAGTTGGAAGGGACCTCAAGGGTCATCTAGTCCAACCCCCTGCACAGTGCAGGAAACTCACAAACTCCTCCCCCTAAATTCACAGGATCTTCATTGCTGTCAGGTGGCCATCTAGCGTCTGTTATAAGGTAATAAACTCTATCAAAGAATCTTTTTTTCAAAGAAAACCCCAAAAGTTATAATAATAATCCATTACCATATTGGTTCTTCTTCATTAAAAAAGGTAGAAAAACAAAAATCAGTTATTGTCCATTAATCCAATAGTCCGTTAACTATAATCCATATATTGTTTCTTTAAAAGTTAACCATTGTCGAAAATCACCAGATGTCCTTTAACGTTCCATTGTGTTTCAATAGATTTTTGAAATTTACTCTGGCCATTTTTAAAGTTCTCTAGATCTTTTTTTTCTTTTAAGATTCTTGTAAGTTTATTCATTTCACTCCAATACCTAACTTTCAAAGTCCATTCCCATACTTCTGGCATTTTATCTAGTTTCCACATTTGCACGTATAAAGTCCGTGCAGCTGAAAGAAGAAGAAGAAGATATTGGATTTATATCCCGCCCTCCACTCCAAAGAGTCTCAGAGCGGCTCACAATCTCCTTTCCCTTCCTCCCCCACAACAGACACCCTGTGAGGTGGGTGGGGCTGGAGAGGTCTGTCACAGCAGCTGCCCTTTCAAGGACAACCTCTGCTTGAGCTATGGCTGACCCAAGGCCATTCCAGCGGGTGCAAGTGGAGGAGTGGGGAATCAAACCCGGTTGTCTCAGATAAGAGTCCGCACACTTAACCACTACACCAAACTGGCTCTCCATATTCTCCATTAATTTACAATCAGTCAATTGTGTTGCAAATGACTGTGGAAGGTCTGGTACATACAGTACTCCAATATAAAATCCAGCCTCTTCTAGAGGAATTCCTGGCTTTCCCAGGGTATGTTTAAACCCTGGTCTGGATTCATCTCTCCTGATGAATAGCTGGAAACTTTTTAAACAGAGGCTGGATGTGCCACCTGATAGCAATGCGGATTCTGTGAACTTAGGCAGGAAAATGCTGATTGACACGTTGGGGTCAGACAGCAATTTTTATCCAGGCCAGATTGGCCAGGAATCCTGGGGGGGTTTTGCCATCTACAGGGCGTGGAGCAGAGGGCACTGGGGATGCGTGTGTGGGGTGGGAGGTATTTGTGAAGTTTGTGCATTGTGCAGGCCAGTGGTTCCCAACCTTTTTGGCACTAGGGACCGGTTTGGTGGACAACAATTTTTCCACAGACCAGGGGGGGGAGGGTTGGGGATGGTTTTGGGCAAGGCTCCCTCTAAGCTGTGGAGCCTTGTGAGCAAAAATTCTGCTTTGACAGCGACTGGCATGAAAGTTGGGAGCTGTTGCATAAATTACTTTGCTCTGGGGCCATTTTTCATAAGCTAAGACAATAATGCTTAGTTCTTGTGGCCCCTTCTTACATACCCAGGGAAATGTGCTTTGTCATTTTGGGGTCAGTCAGCAATTTTTCTCCAGGCCAGTCAGGAATCCTAGAGTTCTCTTCTTCTTCTTCCTTCTTCTTCTTCTTCTTCTTCTTCTTCTTCTTCTTCTTCTTCTTCTCTTCTTTCTTCTTCTTCTTCTTCTTCTTCTTCTTCTTCTTCTTCTTCTTCTTCTTCTTCTCTTCTTTCTCTTCTTCTTCTTCTTCTTCTTCTTCTTCTTCTTCTTCTTCTTCTTCTTCTTCTTCTTCTTCTTCTTCTTTCTTCTTCTTCTTCTTCTTCCTTCTTCTTCTTCTCCTTCTCCTTCTTCTCTTCTCCTTCTCTTCTCCTTCTCCTTCTTCTTCTCCTTCTCCTTCTCCTTCTCCTTCTCCTTCTCCTTCTCCTTCTCCTTCTCCTTCTCCTTCTCCTCCTCCTCCTCCTCCTCCTCCTCCTCCTCCTCCTCCTCCTCCTCCTGGCTTCCGGCTTCTTCTTCTTCTTCTTCTTCTTCTTCTTCTTCTTCTTCTTCTTCTTCTTCTTCTTCTTCTTCTTCTTCTTCTTCTTCTTCTTCTCCTTCTTCTCCTCCTTCCTCTCTCCTCTCCTCCTTCCGGCTTCCGGCTTCTTCTCCTTCTCCTTCTTCTCCTTCTCCTCCTCCTCCTCCTCCTTCCGGCTTCTTCTTCTTCTTCTCCTCCTCCTCCTCCTTCCGGCTTCCGGCTTCTGCTGCTTCTTTTTCTGTTTCTGCTTCTTCTGCTGCTGCTTCTGCTTCTGCTTCTTTTTCTGTTTCTGTTCTGCTTCTTCTGCTGCTGCTTCTTCTGCTGCTGCTTCTTCTGCTGCTGCTTCTGCTTCTTCTTCTGCTTCTTTTTCTGTTCTGCTGCTTCTGCTCTTCTTCTGCTGCTGCTTCTGCTTCTTCTGCTTCTTCTTCTGCTGCTTCTTCTAATTCTGCTTCTTCTGCTGCTGCTTCTTCTGCTGCTGCTTCTTCTGCTGCTGCTTCTGCTTCTTCTGCTTCTTTTTCTGTTTCTGCTGCTTCTGCTTCTTCTTCTGCTGCTGCTTCTGCTTCTTCTGCTTCTTCTTCTGCTGCTTCTTCTAATTCTGCTTCTGCTTTTTCTGTTTCTGCTGCTGCTTCTTCTGCTGCTTCTGCTTCTTCTAATTCTGCTTCTGCTTCTTTTTTCTGTTTCTGCTGCTGCTTCTTCTTCTGCTGCTGCTTCTTCTTCTGCTGCTGCTTCTGCTTCTTTTTCTGTTTCTGCTGCTTCTGCTTCTTCTTCTGCTGCTTCTTCTGCTTCTTCTTCTGCTGCTTCTGCTTCTCTTCTTCTGCTTCTGCTTCTTCTGCTTCTGCTTCTTTTTCTGTTTCTGCTTCTGCTTCTTCTGCTTCTTTTTCTGTTTCTGCTGCTTCTGCTTCTTCTTCTTCTGCTGCTTCTGCTTCTTCTTCTTCTTCTGCTGCTGCTGCTGCTTCTGCTTCTTCTTCTTCTGCTTCTTCTTCTTCTGCTTCTTTTTCTGTTTCTTCTTCTTCTGCTGCTCCTTCTTCTTCTGCTGCTGCTTCTAATTCTGCTTCTGCTTCTTTTCTGTTTCTGCTTCTTCTTCTTCTGCTTCTTCTTCTGCTGCTTCTTCTAATTCTGCTTCTGCTTTTTCTGTTTCTGCTGCTGCTTCTTCTGCTTCTTCTGCTGCTTCTGCTTCTTTTTCTGTTTCTGCTGCTGCTTCTTCTTCTGCTGCTGCTTCTTCTTCTTCTGCTGCTGCTTCTGCTTCTGCTTCTGCTTCTTTTTCTGTTTCTGCTGCTTCTGCTTCTTCTTCTGCTGCTGCTTCTGCTTCTTCTTCTTCTGCTGCTGCTGCTTCTGCTTCTTCTTCTTCTTCTGCTGCTTCTGCTTCTTCTGCTTCTTCTTCTTCTTCTGCTTCTTTTTCTGTTTCTTCTTCTTCTGCTGCTCCTTCTTCTTCTGCTGCTGCTTCTAATTCTGCTTCTGCTTCTTTTTCTTTTTCTGTTTCTGCTTCTTCTTCTTTTTCTTCTTCTTCTTCTTCTTCTTCTGCTTCTTCTTCTTCTGCTGCTTACCAGCAGGGGTCATTGAGGGTGTAGCAGGGAGGTGGTTGTGAAATTCCTGCATTGTGCAGGGGGTTGGACTAGATGACCCTGGAGGTCCTTTCCAACGCTATGATTCTATGTGTGAGCGAGAAGCTTAAAAACTGTGAGCTAGCGCTTACGAACTCAGCTTAGATGGAACACTGGTTTCAGGATGATACAATTGTGCACTTTGTTTCTGTTATTACATTGTAATATACAATGCAATAATTATACAACTCACGACCCGGTTGCTAACAGGCCACGGACTGGTACTGGTCCACAGCCCGATGGTTGGGAGCCCCTAGTCTAGACGACCATGGATGTCTCTTCCAACTCTATGATGCTTTGAAATACGTCGAAGGGAGCCTTGACTCTGAAAACGTTTCCCCAAAAGCTGTGTTCGTCTTAAAGTGCTACTTGGCTGAAATTTAGATACTTATGGATGTTGCAGGAACAATTAAAAATTGGTTCACTTACTTCACACTTTATCTCTTTGTACTGTTTAAACATTTAAGAGAAGCATTAATGCTTAGAAGCTTCTAGATTTTAGCTGCCGGAAGAGAGAATTAGCTTAGTTCTGAGAGGTTATTTCAGGATGATATTTTGCTGAGCTTAGGTTTGTTAGAAAAGCCAAGAAATGCAAATGGAAGGATAAGTTTCTCATAGGAACTTATCCGGAGTTTGGTCAGAGATATTCAGATTTAGATATGGTGGAGATTTCAGCTTGCGGAAAAGGCTAAGATGACCTGGGAAAAAGATTAATATTGAGATAAGAAGTTAGATTCCCAGGCTAGAAAGCTGTATAACCCCCCTGAAGTTCCAATAGAGTTGGTTTCCCCAACCCCAGAATGCAATTCTCATTCTGGGGAGGTGAGCCGTAGAATTTTGGTCAGAGATCTCTACCAAAAGATTGGGCTGTCAGAAGTTAGAGAGAAGAGGGAATTGGGAAGTTAGATTTTAAGCGAGCTTAGACTAGAAGTTAGATCCAAGCGGGCAGCCCCATTGGTCTAAAGCAGTTGAACAAAGCAGGAGTCAAGTTTCACCTTTAAGACCAACCAAGTTTTATTTAAAACGTAAGCTTTCGCGTGCTGTCTTAAGCACACTTCATCAGGCGAGGGGGATCAGGTATTGTGGGCTGGAATACATGCAGTTTGTTGATTAAGAGAGCAAACTAACGGACCACATGGTCACATAAAAGAGTGCAGCTTGGCCATTTGGTCTGGATAGCCATAGAAGGTCATAAGATTCCCTGCCAAATGGTGTTTCTGCAAATCTAGGTAAATCACAAAAGGACATGTCTATCCTAGTTGTAGTAGTTGTAGTTGTAGACTACTAGTTGTAGACTACAACTAGGATAGACATGTCCTTTTGTGATTTACTTAGATTTGCAGAAACGCCATTTGGCAGGGGATTTTATCACCTTTTATGGCTATCCAGACCAAATGGCCAACCCACACTGGTTTATGTGACCATGTGATCTGTTAGTTTGCTCTCTTAATCAACAAACTGCATGTATTCCAGCCCACAATACCTGATCCCCCTCGCCTGATGAAGTGTGCTTAGAGAACACACAAAAGCTTACGTTCTAAATAAAACTTGGTTGGTCTTAAAGGTGCAACTTGACTCCTGCTTTGTTGGACTAGAAGCGTCATATCATCACACCAGGTATCCCTTTCTTTCGGCAGGAGACACCTGGCAGTCAGTAAAAGAAGCAGAGCACCAGTGGATGGAAGGAGAGGATCCGTATTCAGATGTGAAAGAGAAGTCTGAATATTTGGATGCACCAAGGAAAGAGGAGGGAAAACACCTACCTAACCAGAGGCGCAATTCTGGCCTTTTACGGAGGGACGACTCATTACGGCAAAAAATATCTCAAGGAGACAACAGGAATGAGCGCACTGCAAGCAAGAAAAATTTCACTGAAATATCAGTAATCAATATTCAAGGAAGGATGTGTAACAGAAATAAAATATATACATGCTGGGAGTGTGGGAAAAGTTTCAGTCAAAGAGGGCGCCTTACTTCCCATCAAAGAATCCACACAGGAGAAAAACCATATAAATGCCATGAGTGTGGGAAAACCTTCCGTTGCAGTTCATACCTTCGTGTTCATCAGAAAGTTCACACTGGAGAGAAACCATATAAATGCCAGGAGTGTGGGAAAAGCTTCAGCCAGAGAAACACTCTTACTAACCATGAAAGAATTCACACAGGGGAGAAGCCATATAAATGTCTGGAGTGTGGGAAAGGCTTTGCTGACGGTTCCAGTCTTATTTCCCATCGAAGGATTCACACAGGGGAGAAGCCGTACAAATGCCTGGAGTGTGGGAAAAGCTTCGGCCGCAATTCAAATCTTAGTATCCATCAGAAAATTCACATAGAGGAGAAGCCATATAAATGCCTGGAGTGTGGGAAAAGCTTCCGTCACAGTTCCAGTCTTACTTCCCATCAAAGAATTCACACAGGAGAGAAACGATACAAATGTCTGGAGTGTGGGGAAAGCTTTGGTCATAATTACAGTCTTACTTCCCATCAAAGAACTCACACAAGGGAGAAACCTTATCAATGCCTGGAGTGTGGGAAAAGCTTCCGTCAGAGTTCACATCTTAGTGTCCATCAGAGAAGTCACACAGGGGAGAAACCATATAAATGCTTGGAGTGTGGGAAAAGCTTCAGTGAGAGTGGAAAACTTACTTACCATCTAAGAACTCACACAGGGGAGAAACCATATCAATGCCTGGAGTGTGGGAAAAGCTTCAGTGTGAATTCCAGTCTGTCTACCCATCGAAAAATTCACACAGGGGAGAAACCATACAAATGCCTGGAGTGTGGGAAAAGCTTCTTTTACAGTTCATACCTTAGTGTCCATCAGAGAAGACACACAGGGGAGAAACCATATAAATGCCAGGAGTGTGGGAAAAGCTTCAGTCAGAGTAGTACTCTTACTTCCCATCAACGAATTCACACTGGTGAGAAACCATATCAATGCCTGGAGTGTGGGAAAAATTTCAGTTCGAGTTCCAGTTTTGCTTTCCATCGAAGAATTCACACAGGGGAGAAATCATATAAATGCCTGCAATGTGGAAAAAGTTTCCAAAAGAATGCACTCCTTAGTTACCACCAAAGAACACACACAAGGGAAAAGAAATAATCTGCATATGCACGGTTTTAATTATGAATGTTTATGCATTATGTATTTTCATAACCTCTATAAAGTTCAAATTCTGGTCAGGAAAAGTACCAGACGTTCAAAACTGCCTCTCATCTCAGCCTTGACTGTTCATTAATATTGCGGAAAAACTAGGAGCTAGTTGCTCCGGTTTTATGAAGAACTTCTGTTTTTTGTCTTATGGCCTTGCTTTGAGAATTTAATGGCAGTTTTCAAGATATAGTCTAGTCCACAGGTTAGTATAGTTACTGCACAATCACTTTAGGGTCCGGTTTTTTATTTGGAGAACAATCACATAGAATCATAACAGCTGGAAGGGACCTCCAGGGTCATCTAGTCCAACTCCCTGCACAGTCCAGGAAATTCACAAATACCTTCCATCACACTCACCCAGTGACCCTTGCTCCATGCCCAGAAGATGGCTAATAATAATAATAATAATAATAATAATAATAATAATAATAATAATAATAATAATAATAATAATAATAATAATAATAATAATAATAATATCCTGGCCAAACTGGCCTGGAGAAAAATTGATCCCAGAGACAATCAGCATTTTGCTGGGTTGCAAGAAAGGCTGGACAGTGTTACTGATGTCACAAACATGCATTTGAGCAGACTTCGGAGGATGGTGGAAGACAGGAGGTCCAGGGGGCCGCAAAGACTTGGTCCAGGGGGCCGCAAAGAGCCGGACTGGACTTGCGACTGAACAACAACAGGAAAGAGCAATGAGAACTAAGCATTAATGCAACCGTTCCTGCCCTCATAATCTGCCCCAAGTTCAGATAATCAGCATTGCTGTCAGATGGCCATCCAGCCTCTGTTTAAAAAACTTCAAAGAAGGAGAGCCCACCACCTCCCGAGGAAGTCTGTTCCACTGAGGAACCGCTCTAAGTGCCAGGAATCCTAGAGTTGGAAGGGACCTCCAGGGTCATCTAGTCCAACCCCTTGCACAATGCAGGAAACTCACAAACGCTCCCCCTAAATTCACAGGATCTTCATCGCTGTCAGAGGGCCATCTAGCCTCTGTTTCAATACCTTCAAAGAAGGAGAGCCCACCACCTCCCGAGGAGGAAGCCTGTTCCACTGAGGAACCGCTCTAAGTGCCAGGAATCCTAGAGTTGGAAGGGACCTCTAGGGTCATCTAGTCCAACCCCTTGCACAATGCAGGAAACTCACAAACACCTCCCCCTAAATTCACAGGATCTTCATTGCTGTCAGATGGCCATCTAGCCTCTGTTTCAAAACCTTCAAAGAAGGAGAGCCCACCACCTCCCGAGGAAGCCTGTTCCACTGCAGAACCCCTCTAACTGTTAGGAAGTTCTTCGTAATGTTTAGCTGAAAACTCTTGATTTAATTTCAACCTGTTGGTTTTGGTCCGACCTTTTGGGACAACAGAAAATAATTCCTCAGCCTCCTCTATATGACAGCCCCTAAAGTACTTGAACATGCCCAGCTCCTTCGACTTTTCCCCATAGGACTTGGTCTCCAGACCCCTCACCATCTTCGTTATTCTCCTCTGGACACGTTCCAGCTTGTCTGTATCCTTCTTAAAATGTGGTGCCCAAAACTGATAAGACTCTAAATGAGATCCAACCAGAGCAAAATAAAGCAATGCCATCATTTCGCGTGATCTGGAAACTACTGTCGATACAGCCCCAAATCACATTTGCCTTTTTAGCTGCTGCATCAGCTGTCAGGTAGCAATTTTTCTCCAGCCTAGTTTGGCCAGGGATCCTAGAGGATTTTTTTGCCATCTTCTGGGCATGAAGCATGAGTCACTGGTGTGCGTGGGAGGGGAGGTATTTCTGAATTTCCTGCATTGTGCAGGCGGTTGGGCTAGATGACTTTGGAGGTCCCTTCCCACTCTATTACTCTATCACACTGTTGACTCATGTTCAGTGCATGGTCCGCTAAGACCCCTAGATACTTTTCGCACAAACTGCTTCCGAGACAAGTCTTCCCCCATCCTATAACCGTGCATGAGATTTTTCCTACCTAAATGCAGAACTTTACATTTATCCCTGTTAGAATTCATTTTGTTGGTTTTAGCCCAGTTTTCCAGCCAGTCAAAACCGTCCTGTATCCTTTTCCCATCTTCTACGGTGTTTGTGAGCCCTCCCAATTTAGTATCATCTCCAGATTTAATAAGCGTTCCCTCTATTCCTTCATCCAAATCATTGATAAAGATGTTGAACGAAACAGGCCCCAGGACAGATATTTGAGACACTCCACTTGTCACTCCTCCCCAAGAGGACATGTTCAAGTTTTATTTCTCTTCCTCCGTCACCTGTATCAAAACTGTCATGTGAGGGTCTAATGAGGGTGTCTACTGGTGGTGTCCAATCAGAAAAGACGTTATAATAGGCAAGCCCATCATGTGTGTAGCCTTCTGCATAGCTAAATTTGAGAAATGTTAGTAGACTGGATTTCATTGGGTGCATTTTTCTGTACTTTTATGATTAACTTTCACCAGTCCATCAAATTCTTGCCTAATACATACAGCATGCTTTATTTTAAATAAAATAATTATCTCGAAGAAGTTCACCTTTTGTTCTACTGACACGAGATCTGAAGCCTGACCTTGAATATTTCATTGTACTGGAAGAGAGAAGTCTCTCAGAAAGTTTGCTCCATAAAAGCTGAATTGGCAATTCTGCTTGAATTGGTGTTCTTGTCAGGTTTAACTGAAATGATTGACCATCTCATACAAAGCCTATTGCAGCCCGGGTCCCTCATAACTGCAGGAGAGCCAGTTTGGTGTAGTGGTGGGGTCTCTTATCTGGGAGAACCGGGTTTGATTCCCCCCTCCTCCACTTGCACCTGCTGGAATGGCCTTGGGTCAGCCAGAGCTCTCTTATCTGGGAGAACTGGGTTTGATTCCCCCCTCCTCCACTTGCACCTGCTGGAATGGCCTTGGGTCAGCCACAGCTCTCTTATCTGGGAGAACTGTGTTGGATTCCCCACTCTTCCACTTGCACCTGCTGGAATGGTCTTGGGTCAGCCAGAGCTCTCTTATCTGGGAGAACCGGGTTGGATTCCCTACTCCTCCGCTTGCACTTGCTGGAATGGCCTTGGGTCAGTCATAGCTCTCTTATCTGGGAGAACGGTTTGATTACCCACTCCTCCACTTGCACCTGCTGGAATGGTCTTGGGTCAGCCATCCGGCAGAAGTTGTCCTTGAAAGGGCAGGTGTTGTAAGAGCTCTCTCAGCCCCACCTACCTCACAGGGTGTCTGTTGTGGGGGAAGAAGATAAAGGTGATTGTGAGCCGCTCGGAGATTCAGGGTGAAAAGCAGAATATAAATCCAATGTCATATCAGGAGTGCCTCTCCCCCTTTGCTCGCCGAATACATCTGAGGCTCCTGTGAGCAGGGCCTTCCTGAGGTGGCCCCCTGCACATTGGCCGAATCAACAGGAGGAGGTCAGGAAGGCTTTCTTCTGTTCTTCTGCTAATTATGCAATCAAATGTGTAAAGAAATAGATTGTTTCTCTGAAGATTTGAACTGAGCTAAACCTTCACTCTAAAGTTCTCTCTCTCTCTCTCTGGGAAAGTCAAAGACTCTGTGTATATATAATCCCAATAATGGATTCACAAAAAATTTCAGTGGCTGTATTCCAAATGCATAAATCTGTAGAACAAAAGAGGAGTCGACTGCACTTTTAAGACCAACTTTGTTCTATTCAGAAGGTCAGCTTTCGTGCGCCTGCCCCCTTCTTCAGACGAGGAATGAGGTACAGTAAGCAGAGCCACATATAGCTGGAGGGGTTTGGAATGCCAAGAGGTACAAAGTGAAAAGCTTGAGAGTCATGGAGTAAAAGGACAGGTCCTCTTGTGGATCAAAAACTGGCTGAGTAATAGGAAGCAGAGAGTGAGTATAAATGGGCAGTCTTCGCAGTGGAGGACGGTAAGCAGTGGGGTGCCGCAGGGCTCGGTACTGGGTCCCATGCTCTTTAACTTGTTCATAAATGATTTAGAGTTGGGAGTGAGCAGTGAAGTGGCCAAATTTGCGGATGACACTAAATTGTTCAGGGTGGTGAGAACCAGAGAGGATTGTGAGGAACTCCAAAGGGATCTGTTGAGGCTGGGTGAGTGGGCGTCAACGTGGCAGATGCGGTTCAATGTGGCCAAGTGCAAAGTAATGCACATTGGGGCCAAGAATCCCAGCTACAAATACAAGTTGATGGGGTGTGAACTGGCAGAGACTGACCAAGAGAGAGATCTTGGGGTCGTGGTAGATAATTCACTGAAAATGTCAAGACAGTGTGCGTTTGCAATAAAAAAGGCCAATGCCATGCTGGGAATTATTAGGAAGGGAATTGAAAACAAATCAGCCAGTATCATAATGCCCCTGTATAAATCGATGGTGCGGTCTCATTTGGAGTACTGTGTGCAGTTCTGGTCGCCGCACCTCAAAAAGGATATTATAGCATTGGAGAAAGTTCAGAAAAGGGCAACTAGAATGATTAAAGGGCTGGAACACCTTCCCTATGAAGAAAGGTTGAAACGCTTAGGGCTCTTTAGCTTGGAGAAACGTCGACTGAGGGGTGACATGATAGAGGTTTACAAGATAATGCATGGGATGGAGAAAGTAGAGAAAGAAGTACTTTTCTCCCTTTCTCACAATACGAGAACTCGTGGGCATTCGATGAAATTGCTGAGCAGACAGGTTAAAACGGATAAAAGGAAGTACTTCTTCACCCAAAGGGTGATTAACATGTGGATTAACAGGTGGAATTCACTGCCACAGGAGGTGGTGGAGGCCACAAGCATGGCCACCTTCAAGAGGGGGTTAGATAAAAATATGGAGCAGAGGTCCATCAGTGGCTATTAGCCACAGTGTGTATGTGTGTGTGTGTATATATATATATATATTTGGCCGCTGTGTGACACAGAATGTTGGACTGGATGGGCCATTGGCCTGATCTAACATGGCTTCTCTTATGTTCTTAAAAACCGATAGCAGAATAGTAAAAGTAACACATTCAGAAAACCTTTGATCTGGGTTGCATGAGCGTGGGAAACCATCAAACCGTAACATGTCAGAATGTGAGACTGCCTGTTAATTATTCTATTGCTAATAAACCTGGGTCAAAAAGAAGGCATTTCTTTCCTAGAAGTTTTTCCTGTCAAACTAATTTACCTTTTAACATGCAACAAATATATACATCGTTCTAGTTTGCCATTAGGAAAAAATACGTTAAAATATAGTGGGAGATGGGTTTAGTACAGGGGTGGCCAACGGTACCTCTCCAGATGTTTTTTTGCCTACAACTCCCATCAGCTCCAGCCAGTGTGGCCAATGGCTGGGGCTGATGGGAGTTGTAGGCAAAAGAACATCTGGAGAGCCACCGTTGGCCATCCCTGGTTTAGTATACATAGTGAGATAAACAGCCAATATCCCTTGTTTGAGTATGTCAGTGCAAAAGCATTATTCTTATTATGGGGGAGGGACGGTGGCTCAGTGGCAGAACATCTGCTTGGTAAGCAGAAGGTCCCAGGTTCAATCGCTGGCATCTCCAACTAAAAAGAATCCAGGCAGATAGATGTGAAAAACCGCCGCTTGAGACCCTGGAGAGCGGCTGCCTGTCTGAGTAGACAAGACTGACTTTGATGGACCCAGGGGGGTCTGATTCAGTAGAAGGCAGCTTCATATGTTCATAGCTATGTCTTCTTTTGGGAGGGACAGTGGCTCAGTGGTAGAGCATCTGCTTGGTAAACAGAAAGTCTCAGGTTCAATCCCTGGCATCTCCAAAAAAGGATCCAGGCAAATAGGTGTGAAAAACCTCAGCTTGAGACCCTGGAGAGCCGCTGCCGGTCTGAGTAGACAAGACTGACTTTAGGGGAGGGACAGTGGCTCAGTGGTAGAGCATCTGCTTGGTAAGCAGAAGGTCCCAGGTTCAATCCCTGGCATCTCCAAAAAAGGGTCCAGGCAAGTAGGCGTGAAAAACCTCAGCTTGAGACCCTGGAGAGCCGCTGCCGGTCTGAGTAGACAAGACTGACTTTAGGGGAGGGACAGTGGCTCAGTGGTAGAGCATCTGCTTGGTAAGCAGAAGGTTCCAGGTTCAATCCCTGGCATCTCCAAAAAAGGGTCCAGGCAAATAGGTGTGAAAAACCTCAGCTTGAGACCCTGGAGAGCCGCTGCCGGTCTGAGTAGACAAGACTGACTTTAGGGGAGGGACAGTGGCTCAGTGGTAGAGCATCTGCTTGGTAAGCAGAAGGTCCCAGGTTCAATCCCTGGCATCTGCAAAAAAGGGTCCAGGCAAGTAGGCGTGAAAAACCTCAGCTTGAGACCCTGGAGAGCGGCTGCCAGTCTGAGTAGACAAGACTGACTTTGATGGACCGACGGTCTGATTCAGTATAAGTCAGCTTCGAATGTCCATTCTGATGCACTATCCTAAAAGAGAAATACATTGGGATACTGTGGCTATATCGCCCTGCTTGGTGAAGGTGGGTTTAGCATCTATAACGAGATTAAAAAAAAAAAAATAACCCAACAGCATCTCTGTTCAGTCCTGTGCCGTCAGATGGAACCGCACACTGGTCAATAAACTCTGCAGAAGACAAGCCTGCAAAATAAGACCAGATCAGAGAATCCAACGCAAAAAACTGCTCCGCCCTTTAGGAGTTTGGCAACCCTCATTAAATCAGCTGCCTGTCCTAGGAACCGCCCTCCCCAGCGCTGTGGCCCCGCCCACCCCTCCGGCCCCGCCCAGGCACCCTCCCCGGGCGGAAGTGACGTCTGAGCCCTTTCCTCGCCACTTCCGGTCCCGTTTCTCTAGGCTGTGCGTCGTTGGGCTGCGGCGGAGGGGACCGGTACGTGTGTGTGTGAGTGTGAGCAGGCGAGGTCTCCATGGCGACGTGGGGAGGGGGCGCCTGGGGGTTGCAGCCTTCTCCCCCCACACCCACCCACCAGCCTCTCCTTGTGCTAGGGTTGCCAATCCCCAGGTGGGGGCAGGGGATCCCCCGGGTTGGAGGCCCCCCTCCCTGCCTCAGGGTCATCAGAGAGGGGGGGGGGAGGGAAGGGAGATGGGGACCGATTCCCCATAGGGTACGATGGAGAATTGGTCTGTGGGTATCTGGGGCTCTGGAGGGGCTGCGTTTTGAGGCAGGGGCGCCAAATTTTCAGCATAGCGTCTGACGGCTCTCCTCAAAATGCCCTCCAAGTTTCAAAACGATTGGACCAGGGGGTCCCATTCTATGAGCCCCCAAAGAAAGTGCCCCTATCCTTGGTTGTTTCCGATGGAGGGAAGGCGCTGAAAAGGTGTGTGGGCTTTTGAACATTGAACATATGATTGAACATATGAAGCTGCCCTATACTGAATCAGACCCTCAGTCCATCCAAGTCAGTCTTGTCTTCTCAGACTGGCAGCCGCTCTCCAGGGTCTCAAGCTGAGGTTTTTCACACCATTTTGCCTGGACCCTTTTTTGGAGATGCCGGGGATTGAACCTGGGACCTTCTGCTTCCCAAGCAGATGCTCTACCACTGAGCCACCGTCCCTCCCGTCTTTTTAAATGTGATGGCCAGAATTCGTGATGCTTGTCAGACCCTGCTCCTGCCTCCACCCCCAAAGTCTCCTGGCTCCACCCCCAAAGTCCCCGGATATTTCTTGAATTGGACTTGGCAACCCTATCTTGTGCAGTGGGGCGGGGCTTGCAGCCTTCCTCCCAACCCCCTTTCCTTGTGCAATGGGGTGGGGACTGCAGCCTTCTGCCACCTCCCACGTCAGCCTCCCCTTATGGGCTGGGGTGGGCGTTGCAGTCTCCCCCCCCCCCCCCGCAACCCTCTTCCCTTGTTCAGTGGGGTGGGGATTGCAGCCTTATAGAATCATAGAGTTGGAAGGGACCTGCAGGGTCGTCTAGTCCAACCCCCTGCACAATGCAGGAAACTCACAAACACCTCCCCCTAAATTCACAGGGTCTTCATTGCTGTCAGATGGCCATCTAGCCTCTGTTGAAAACCTCCAAGGAAGGAGAGCCCACCACGTCCCGAGGAGGAAGCCTGTTAGAATCATAGAAGTTTGGGAAGGGACCTCTAGGGCCATATAGTCCAACCCCCTGCACAATGCAGGAAACTCACAAAGAGCTTCCCCTAAATTCACAGGGTCTTCATTGCTGTCAGATGGCCATCTAGCCTCTGTTGAAAACCCTCCAAGGAAGGAGAGCCCACCACCTCCCTAGGAGGAAGCCTGTTAGAATCATAGAAGTTTGGGAAGGGACCTCCAGGGCCATCTAGTCCAACCCCCTGCACAATGCAGGAAACTCACAAAGAGCTCCCCCTAAATTCACAGGGTCTTCATTGCTGTCAGATGGCCATCTAGCCTCTGTTGAAAAACCTCCAAGGAAGGAGAGCCCACCACCTCCCTAGGAGGAAGCCTGTTAGAATCATAGAAGTTTGGGAAGGGACCTCCAGGGCCATCTAGTCCAACCCCCTGCACAATGCAGGAAACTCACAAAGAGCTCCCCCTAAATTCACAGGACCTTCATTGCTGTCAGGTGGCCATCTAGCCTCTGTTGAAAAACCTCCAAGGAAAGACAAGACTCTGCTTTCAATACATGCTTGGAGAACCCAACTGTGGATTTATTTCCTACTAAGTAAAATCTCAATTTATAGTGCTGATGTTCTGACAGAACGTACTCAGGAAAAATTTACTGTGTTCTGGTTCCCAATAGTGGAATATCTCACCCAACATAATATTCTCCCCAAAAAAACGTTTTTTATCATCATATGCTCTATTTCTAATATGTACTGGGCTCACTGTCTCTCCTCTGGTCTGAATACAAAAACTGTGAGCTCGAATTAGTTGAGTTTGATGAACTGGATTTCTTAATAGAATGTTGAGACAGTTCTTTGTACATTGAACATATGAAGCTGCCTTATACTGAATCAGACCCTTGGTCCATCAAAGTCAGTATTGTCTTCTCAGACTGGCACGGCTCTCCAGGGTCTCAAGCTGAGGTTTTTCACACCTATTTGCCTGGACCCTTTTGTGGAGATGCCAGGGATTGAACCTGGGACCTTCTGCTTCCCAAGCAGATGCTCTACCACTGAGCCACTGTCCCTCCCTACATTCCTACGTAGAATCCGTCAACAGAATGTATTTTCACTGGATGCTCTTCAGTATAATCGTACGACTTGGCTCTCTGTTTTATGGATGACTTTCTTTTCCTTTGTTTTTTTTTTAAAAATTTGTTTTATTATGTCCTCACTAAGGCTGCATCATTCCAGGCGATCGATTACAGTGTGCTTTATTGTAAATGGAAAATCTGTTAATAAAAATCTGATTAATTAAAAACAACAACAAAAAACCTCCAAGGAAGGAGAGCCCACCACTTCCCGAGGAGGTTAGCTCTCTGCCTTCTCCCCCTCCCATGCCAGCCTCCCATCTCCCCTCCCCTTGTGCAAAGGGGTGGGGGTTGCAGCTTTCTCTCCTCTCCCTCCCCCCCCTCTGCCCTGCCACTCCTTGGGCAGCTGAGCATCTCTCTTCTCTCTCTCTCTCTCCCCCCAGGCAGGCAGGGGGGGCCATGGCAGAGACGCTGCAGAAGAAGCTCCAGGGGGAGCTGGAGAAGTATCAGCAGTTGCAGAAAGGTAACCGACCACCGGCTCCCCCCCACCCCAGCCTTCCTGCCCTTGGCTCCCCCTTCCCGCCAGAAATGGAGCTGTGCAGCTGGGAGGGGGGGCGGCCACTAGTCCTTCCCTCTAAGGACTGTCCCAACATTCTATTAACCCTCTAGGGTTGCCAACTCCAGGCTCGGAAATACCTGGAGATGGTGGAGGGTCAGGATTGGAGAGGGGAGGGGCTTCTAGCCGTTTGGGGGCATTTAGAGCCGTGACCAAGAGACGCCTGAACCTGCCTCCCAAAAGCCCAGGAGGCATTCCTGAGACTCAAGGAAAGAACATATGAACATGCCTTATACTGAATCAGACCTTTTGTCCATCAAAGTCAGTCTTGTCTTCTCAGACTGGCAGCGGCTCTCCAGGGCCTCAAGCTGAGGTTTTTCACGCCTACTTGCCTGGACCCTTTTTGGAGATGCCAGGGATTGAACCTGGGACTTTCTGCTTCCCAAGCAGATGCTCTACCGCTGAGCCACCGTCCCTCCCCAAGAAGAGGTTGAAGAAGAAGAAGAAGAAGAGGTTGCAGGTGTCTCACTGGCTGTTTTGTGAGGAGGGGTGGCTGCCCACCTGCCCTTTTCCCGCTGGGCACAAGGCTTAGGAGCAGAGGCCCTCCCTCTGGGATTGATAAGAGCGTCTCTCATTCCCTCCACCCCCACCCTCAATCTGTTTCAGACCTCAGCAAATGCATGACCTCCCGGCAAAAACTGGAAGCTCAGCTGACGGAAAACAACATTGTGAAGGAGGTAAAGGTTGCTTCCCTGCTGTGGCCCCGATCCCTTGCATTTGCACACACCCCTCCCCACCCAACAGGAAGAGCCCCGTGGCGCAGACTGTTAAAAGCTGCAGTCCTAAGCTCTGCTCACGACCTGAGTTCGATCCCCGGCGGAAGCTGGGTTTTCAGGTCGCCGACTCGAAGTTGATTCAGCCTTCCATCCTTCGGAGGTCGGTCAAATGAGGGCCCAGCTTGCTGGGGGGGAAAGTGTAGAGGACTGGGGAAGCAATGGCAAACCATCCCGTAAAAAAAAAGTCTGCTGTGAAAACGTTGTGAAAGCAACGTCACCCCAGAGTCGGAAACGACTGGTGCTTGCACAGGGGACCTTTCCTTTAAGAAAACTGCAAGAGCCCCGCGGCACAGAGTGGTAAAGCTGCAGTACTGCAGTCGGAGCCCTCTGCTCACGACCTGAGTCCGATCCCAGTGGAAGCTGGTTCAGGTAGGCGGCTTGAGATTGACTCAGCCTTCCATTCTTCCGAAGTGGGTCAAATGAGTCCCCAGCTTGCTGGGGGGAAAGTGTAGAGGACTGGGGAAGGCAATGAACGGCAAACCACCCTGTCAAAAGTCTGCTGTGAAAATGTCCTGATGTGATGTCACCCCAGAGTTGGAAACGACTGGTGCTTGCACAGGGGACCTTTCCTTTGTTAAGAGCCCCATGGCACAGAGTGGTAAAGCTGCAGTACTGCAGTCCTAAACTCTGCTCACGACCTGAGTTCGATCCCCTGCGGAAGCTGGGTTTTCAGGTAGCTGGCTCCAGGTTGACTCAGCTTTCTCTCCTTCTGAGGTCGGTAAAATGAGTCCCCAGCTTGCTGGGGGGAAAGTGTAGAGGACTGGGGAAGGCAATGGCAAACTACCCCGTAAAAAAAGTCTGCCGTGAAAGCAGCGTCACCCCAGAGTCGGAAACGACTGGTGCTTGCACAGGGGACCTTTCCTTTTCCCCAACAGCATTCTCCCCTCTTCTCTAGGAGCTGGACCTCCTGGACTCGTCTAACTCCGTCTACAAGCTGATTGGGCCTGTGCTGGTGAAGCAAGACATGGAGGAGGCAAAGGCCACGGTGGGGAAAAGGCTGGACTACATCGCGGGGGAAATGTGAGTCCCTGAAGGGAAGGGGAGGTCACGGAGGGGGCCAGTCTAGGAATCATTGCAGATCTCCCTATCAAAGGACAGACCCCGAGGATCACAGAGGGGCTCCGTCTACTCCAGCACCTCTCATCCCCCGTCTCTGCTTAGGAGCTCCCAGTTTAAAGTGCAGCATAACTTTTCTTCTTTGGAGGCTTTTAAGCAAAGGCTAAGTAGCCATTTGACAGCAAGGCCGATCTTGTGACTTTAGGCCGATGATGAGAAAGGCAGAAAGAGTTGCAATGGTGCTTAGTTTGAGAGCCAGTCTGGTGTAGTGATTAAGTGTGCGGACTCTTACCTGGGAGAACTCGGTTTCATTCCCCACTCCTCCCCTTGCAGCTGCTGGAATGGCCTTGGGACACCCAGAGCTCTCTTATCTGGGAGAACCGGGTTTGATTCCCCACGCCTCCACTTGCAGCTGCTGGAATGGCCTTGGGTCAGCCAGAGCTCTCTTATCTGGGAGAACCGGGTTTGATTCCCCACTCCTCCACTTGCAGCTGCTGGAATGGCCTTGGGTCAGCCAGAGCTCTCTTATCTGGGAGAACCGGGTTTGATTCCCCACTCCTCCACTTGCAGCTGCTGGGATGGCCTTGGGACACCCAGAGCTCTCTTATCTGGGAGAACCGGGTTTGATTCCCCACTCCTCAACTTGCAGCTGCTGGAATGGCCTTGGGTCAGCCAGAGCTCTCTTATCTGGGAGAACCGGGTTTGATTCCCCACTCCTCCACTTGCAGCTGCTGGAATGGCCTTGGGTCAGCCAGAGCTCTCTTATCTGGGAGAACCGGGTTTGATTCCCCACTCCTCCACTTGCAGCTGCTGGGATGGCCTTGGGTCAGCCAGAGCTCTCTTATCTGGGAGAACCGGGTTTGATTCCCCACTCCTCCACTTGCAGCTGCTGGAATGGCCTCGGGCCAGCCAGAGCTCTCTTATCTGGGAGAACCGGGTTTGATTCCCCACTCCTCCACGTGCACCTACTGGAATGGCCTTGGATCAGCCAGAGCTCTCTTATCTGGGAGAACCAGGTTGGATTCCCCACTCCTCCACTTGAAGCTGCTGGAATGGCCTTGGGTCAGCCAGAGCTCTCTTATCTGGGAGAACCAGGTTTGATTCCCCACTCCTCCACTTGCACCTGCTGGAATGGCCTTGGGTCAGCCATAGCACTCTTATTGGGGAGAACCGGGTTTGATTCCCCACTCTTCCACTTGCAGCTGCTGGAATGGCCTCGGGTCAGCCATAGCTCTCTTATCTGGGAGAACCGGGTTTGATTCCCCACTCCTCCACTTGCACCTGCTGGAATGGCTTTGGGTCAGCCATAGCTCTCTTATCTGGGAGAACAGGGTTTGATTCCCCACTCCTCCACTTGCACCTGCTGGAATGGCCTTGGGTCAGCCAGAGCTCTCTTATCTGGGAGAACCGGATTTGATTCCCCACTCCTCCACTTGCACCTGCTGGAATGGCTTTGGGTCAGCCATAGCTCTCTTATCTGGGAGAACAGGGTTTGATTCCCCACTCCTCCACTTGCACCTGTTTGAATGGCCTTGGGTCTGCCATAGCTCTTGCACAGCTGTCCTTAAAAAGGCACCTGCTGTAAGAGCTCTCTCAGCCCCACCCACCTCACAGGGTGTCTGTTGTGGGGGAAGAAGATAAAGGAGATTGTGACCACTCTGAGATTCACAGTGTAGGATGAGATATAAATCCTATAAATCCAATATCATCTTCTTAGTTCTCATTTCCCTTTCTTACATGCCCAGGGAAATGCTGTTCACCAGTCTGGAGTCAGGCAACAGTTTTTCTCCTGGCCAGTTTGGCCAGGGAACCCTGGAGGTTGTTACTGGGCTCACTGGGTGTGCGTGTGGCAGGGAGATACTTGGGAATTTCCTGCATAGTGTAGAGGGTTGGACTAGATGACCCTGGAGGTCCCTTCTACGATTCTTTCAGATCTGAGACCAGAAAGGGAAGTGTGATAAGCAAGGGGAGGGCTGTGGCTCAGTGGGACTAGAACCAATGAGTTGAAATTAAATCAAAAGAGTTTCCAACTCAACATTAGGAAGAACTTCCTGACGGTTAGGGCAGTTCCTCAGTGGAACAGGCTTTCTTTCTTTCTTTCTTTCTTTCTTTCTTTCTTTCTTTCTTTCTTTCTTTCTTTCTTTCTTTCTTTCTTTCTTTCTTTCTTTCTTTCTTTCTTTCTTTCTTTCTTTCTTTCTTTCTTTCTGTGGATTTGTATTCCGCCCTTTCCCATAAGGGCTCAGGGCGGATTCCAACATATCAAACAGTTAAAACCAACAATGCATCAATAGATAAACAGTAAAACCGTTTAAACAATTAAAACATGTTAAAAGTTTAGGAGGTGGTGGGCTCTGCTTCCTTGGAGGTTTTTAAACAGAGGCTAGATGGCCATCTGACAGCGATGAAGATCCTGTGAATTTAAGGGGAGGTGTTTGTGAGTTTCCTGCATTGTGCAGGGGGTTGGTCTAGATGACCCTGGAGGTCCCTTCCCACTCTTATGATTCCTGACCATTAGAGCGGTTCCTCAATGGAACAGGCTTCCTCCTTGGGAGGTGGTGGGCTCTCCTTCCTTGGAGGTTTTGAAACAGAGTCTAGATGGCCATCTGACAGCAATGAAGATCCTGTGAATTTAGGGGGAGGTGTTTGTGAGTTTCCTGCATTGTGCAGGGGGTTGGTCTAGATGACCCTGGAGCTCCCTTCCCACTCTAGGATTCCTCACCGTTAGAGTGGTTCCTCAGTGGAACAGGCTTCCTCCTTGGGAGGTGGTGGGCTCTCCTTCCTTGGAGGGTTTTAATCTCTTTCCCATGAGCGTCTCTATGGGAGTACTTCTTACCAGTGCAGTTAGGGGTGGCGGAGTCTATGCTGGTCACTGCTGTTCATTTCATTTTCATTTTATTTGATTTATATCCCGCTCTACCCCACCAAAGCGGGCTCAGGGCGGCTTAACCTCCCACTCCTCCACCACCTGAAGCTCGCTGGGTGACCTTAGGCCAGTTCCAGTTTTCTCAGGTGCACCTGCCTCTCTCCCAAGTTGCCTGTGGTGGGGAGACGAAGGGGAGGTAATTGTCGGGCGCTTTGAGTCGCTTTTGAAAGTAGAGAAAAGCAGGACATAAAAACCGACTCTTCTTCACGGCCTGTGAACCCAGCTCAAGGGGTGGGGGACAGTGACTGGGGGTTTGCTTGGATGCGTGGGGGTTCTGGGCTCTGGGGGGGGGAGATGGCCACTACAGGGGTTGGGGGGGCACCGACAGCCAGCCATTCTGAGCTGCGCTAAAGACCAGGACAGGCTTTTCTACGGTGCAATCAGCAGCCCGGAACGGCCAAGCCGCCCAGCAGGTCCTGAGCAAACAGCGGGGTGGGGTAGACGATGTTGCGCTGCTCGGCCCTAGAGATGGTTGGCACCTCCCTTCCAAGGAGGCTGGAGTGGGCAGTGTAGCTGTAGCAAGTTTGGCCGGGGGGTGGGGCGTCAGCCGGGCAAGGCCTGTGCGGGTAGTCCGGAGCAGAAATCCCCGCCTCCTTGGATTACGGAAATGCTTTCAGTTTAGAATGGGCGGGATACAAATGGAAAGGAAATAAAATAAAATAAGAGAGAATGTTAAAAAAAAAATTACTTTCAGCTTAGATACTGTTAAAAAAAAAAAAGAATTAGGCCTGTTGCCCTCCAGGAACTGTACAGAACCTCCATGTCCAGAGGTAGCGTATGACAGAAGTGCAATAGACAAGGAAGTATAGACAGCGTCAAGAGGGGACTGGATAAGTATATGAAGCAGAGGTCCATCAGTGGCTACTGGCCACAGCATATTATTGGAACGGTCTGGGGCAGCGATGCTCTGTATTCCTGGTGCTTGCGGGGGCAACAGTGGGAGGACTTCTAGTGTCCTGGCTCTGCTGGTGGACCTCCTGATGGCCCCTGGGGGTTTTTTGGCCACTGTGTGACCAGAGTGTTGGACTGGATGGGCCATTGGCCTGATCCAACATGGCTTCTCTTATGTTCTTATGTGACACAGAATGTTGGACTGGATGGGCCATTGGCCTGATCCAACATGGCTTCCCTTATGTGACACAGAGTGTTGGACTGGATGGGCCATTGGCCTGATCCAACATGGCTTCCCTTATGTTCTTATGTGACACAGAATGTTGGACTGGAGGGGCCATTGGCCTGATCCAACATGGCTTCTCTTATGTTCTTATGTGACACAGAGTGTTGGACTGGAGGGACCATTGGCCTGATCCAGCAGGGCTTCTCTTATGTTCTTATGTGACACAGAGTGTTGGACTGGATGGGCCATTAGCCTGATCCAACATGGCTTCCCTTATGTTCTTATGTGACACAGAATGTTGGACTGGAGGGGCCATTGGCCTGATCCAACAGGGCTTCTCTTATGTTCTTATGTGACGCAGAGTGTTGGACTGGAGGGGCCATTGGCCTGATCCAACATGGCTTCTCTTATGTTCTTATGTGACACAGAGTGTTGGACTGGAGGGGCCATTGTCCTGATCCAACATGGCTTCTCTTATGTGACACAGAGTGTTGGACTGGAGGGGCCATTGTCCTGATCCAACATGGCTTCTCTTATGTTCTTATGTGGCACAGAGTGTTGGACTTGAGGGGCCATTGGCCTGATCCAACAGGGCTTCTCTTATGTTCTTATGTGACGCAGAGTGTTGGACTGGAGGGGCCATTGGCCTGATCCAACATGGCTTCTTTTATGTTCTTATGTGACACAGAGTGTTGGACCGGATGGGCCATTGGCCTGATCCAACAGGGCTTCTCTTATGTTACTCAGAGTGTTGGACTGGAGGGACCATTGGCCTGATCCAACATGGCTTCTCTTATGTGACTCAGAGTGTTGGACTGGATGGCCCATTGGCCTGATCCAACATGGCTTCTCTTATTTGACTCAGAGTGTTGGACTGGAGGGGCCATTGGCCTGATCCAACATGGCTTCTCTTCTGTTCTTATGTGACACAGAGGGTTGGACCGGATGGGCTATTGGCCTGATCCAACAGGGCTTCTCTTATGTTCTTATGTGACACAGAGTGTTGGACTGGAGGGGCCATTGGCCTGATCCAACATGGCTTCTCTTATGTGACTCAGAGTGTTGGACTGGAGGGACCATTGGCCTGATCCAACATGGCTTCTCTTATGTGACTCAGAGTGTTGGACTGGAGGGGCCATTGGCCTGATCCAACATGGCTTCTCTTCTGTTCTTATGTGGCACAGAGTGTTGGACTGGATGGGCCATTGGCCTGATCCAACATGGCTTCTCTTATGTTCTTATGTGACACAGAGTGTTGGACTGGAGGGGCCATTGGCCTGATCCAACATGGCTTCTCTTATGTTCTTATGTGACACAGAGTGTTGGACTGGATGGGCCATTGGCCTGATCCAACAGGGCTTCTCTTTTGTTCTTATGAAGCCGTTTCCTTTCTCTGGTCTGTGCGTTTCCCGTAAGCAGGTGAGCTTAGACCCGATGCCAGCTGAGCTGGAGCCCTGGTCAGATCTGGCCAGTGCAGTTCT
This sequence comes from Heteronotia binoei, assembly GCF_032191835.1. Taxonomy (NCBI): domain Eukaryota; kingdom Metazoa; phylum Chordata; class Lepidosauria; order Squamata; family Gekkonidae; genus Heteronotia; species Heteronotia binoei. The sequence goes on from NC_083227.1 coordinate 3,153,098, forward strand.
GGGGATATTCATGTAGGCTCAACCCCCTCCAGTTTCCTGTTGGTGCCAACGCGGCTGCAGTCTCTTCTCTCTCTTGCAGCAAGCGGTACGAGGCCCAGATGCAGGAGTACGAGAAGAAGTCGGAGCAGCACCGGGAGAGCTTGGCGCGGCTGCAGCAGGAGTTCCAGAAGTCCCAGGCCAAGGGGGCTGTCAAAGCCTGAGCCTTCCTCCGGATTCCCTCCCCCCCCTCCCGAGGACTGTGCCCAGCGGGGTGTGTGGAGCTGTACGTTACTCTGTAGATGTTAGTGCGCTGTTTGTCTGAAATAAAGTTGGGTCAATTCGATAGGCCTCCTAACCGCTGGCAGGAAATGGCTTCAGTTTGGTATAGTGGTGAAGTGTGCAGACTCTTATATGGAGAACGGGGTTTGATTCCCCACTCCTCCCCTTGCAGCTGCTGGAATGGCCTTGGGTCAGCTATAGCTCCCTTATCTGGGAGAACCAGGTTTGATTCCCCACTCCTCCACTTGCAGCTGCTGGAATGCCCTTGGTTCAGCCAGAGCTCTCTTATCTGTGAGAACCCTGTTTGATTCCCCACTCCTCCACTTGCAGCTGCTGGAATGGCCTTGGGTCAGCCAGAGCTCTCTTATTTGGGAGAACTGGGTTTGATTCCCCACTCCTCCACTTGCAGCTGTGGGAATGGCCTTGGGTCAGCCAGAGCTCTCCTATCTGGGAGAACCGGATTTGATTCCCCACTCCTCCACTTGCAGCTGCTGGAATGGCCTTGGGTCAGCCAGAGCTCTCCTATCTGGGAGAACCGGATTTGATTCCCCACTCCTTCACTTGTACCTGCTGGAATGGCCTTGGGTCAGCCATAGCTCTGGCAGACGTCGTCTTTGAAAGGGCAGCTTCTGGGAGAGCTCTCTCAGCCCCACCCACCTCACAGGGTGTCTGTTGTGGGGGGAGAAGATAAAGGAGATTGTGAGCTGCTCTGAAACTCTGATTCAGAGAGAAGGGCGGGGTATAAATCTACAATCATCTTCTTCCACTCTGCTGCTGCCCTCCTCGCTCTTGGAGGAGAAAATCCCCCTAAAGAAGCACTTCCTTGGGATGAGAACCTGTGAGAAAAAGCAGCACGTGGGGTGGGGTGGGGAGGGTCTGTGGTAGAGCATGCACTGTGCTGGGGACGGGGGAAACATGGCTCAGCGGGAGAGCATCCGCTTTGCATGCAGAAGATCCCAAGTTTGATTCCCAGCCCCCTCTCCAGTTCCAAGGGCTGCAGAGGAGGTGATGGGAAAGACCCCTGCCTGAGACCCCTTGAAGGACCCTCAGGGGCCTGATTCAGCCGAAGACAGCGTCACAGGCGTTTCTCAGGTGGCACAGAGAAGCCCCCGCCCACCTCCCCCCTCTACCTGGTGGGTGGCTTCCTTCAGCAGCCACAGTGGGCAGGTTCCTGCTCTGTTCCACGTTCCACTCTCCCACCCTGCACAAGAGCTGGGCACAGCAGCCCCTCCCCCAGGAAGGGAGGGTGGACGAAGCGGCCTGCAGGGGGAGGCAGGGAGACCAGGTTCTTGCCTGTGGGCGCTGGGGGGGGGGAAGCTTGGCTTCCCTGGCCCACAAAGAGGGCAGGCTGCTTCTGGTGTGACCCGTGCTGCGCCCTTTCTCCATCCGCTGGTGGAAACAAGCCACCCTGCAGGACTAAGAGTATGGCTTCCCCTGGGGACCAAGTCCTATGAGGAAAGGGTGAAGGAGCTGGGGATGTTTAGCCTGGAGAGGAGGCGGCTGAGAGGTGATAGGATCACCATCTTCGAGGACTTGAAGGGCTGTCATAGAGAGGATGGGGTGGAATTGTTTTCTGTGGCCTCAGAAGATAGGACCAGAACCAATGGGTTGAAATTAAATCTAAAGGAGATGAGAGAGACAGCCCACCGTTCCCCCCTCGGCTCAGGCTGAGGTAGTGGGTGGGGGGGGAGTCTGGAGACCAAGTCCTCTGAGGAAAGGTTGAAGGAGCTGGGGATGTTTAGCCTGGAGAGGAGGCGGCTGAGAGGTGATAGGATCACCATCTTCAAGTACTTGAAGGGCTCTCATCTAGAGGATGGTGTGGAATTGTTTTCTGTGGCCCCGGAAGGTCGGACCAGAACCAACGGGTTGAAATTAAAAGAATTTCCAGCTCAACATTAGGAAGAACTTCCTGACCGTTAGAGCGATTCCTCAGTGGAACAGGCTTCCTCCTTGGGAGGTGGTGGGCTCTCCTTCCTGGGAGGTTTTTAAACAGAGGCTAGATGGCCATCTGACAGCAATGCGGATCCTGTGAATTTAGGGGGAGGTGTTTGTGAGTTTCCTGCATTGTGCAGGGGGTTGGACTAGATGACCCCAGAGATCCCTTCCAACTCTAGGATTCTATGATTCTAAGACCTTGAAGGGCTGTCATAGAGAGGATGGTGTGGAATTGTTTTCTGTGGCCCGGGAAGGTAGGACCAGAACCAATGGGTTGAAATAAAATCAAAAGGAGATGAGAGAGAGACAGCCCACCCTTCCCCCCTCAGCTCAGGCTGAGATGGTTGGGGGAGACCAAGTCCTATGAGGAAAGGTTGAAGGAGCTGGGGATGTTTAGCTTGGAGAGGAGGCGGCTGAGAGGTGGTAGGATCACCATCTTCAAAGACTTGAAGGGCTATCCTATAGCGCAGGGGTGTGGAACAGTGGCTCTCCAGATGTTTTTTGCCTACAACTCCATCAGCCCCAGCCAGCATGGCCAATGGCTGGGGCTGATGGGGAGTTGTAGGCAAAAAACACCTGGAGAGCCACTGTTCCCCACCCCTGCTATAGAGGATGGTGTGGAATTGTTTTCTGTGGCCTCAGAAGGTCGGACCAGAACCAATGGGTTGAAACTAAATCAAAAGAGTTTCCGACTCAACATCAGGAAGAACTTCCTGACCATTAGAGCGGTTCCTCAGTGGAACAGGCTTCCTCAGGAGGTGGTGGGCTCTCCTTCCTTGGAGGTTTTTAACAGAGGCTAGATGGCCATCTGACAGCAATGAAGATCCTGTGAACTTAGGGGGAGGTGTTTGTGGGTTTCCTGCCTTGTGCAGGGGGGGTTGGACTAGATGACCCCGGAGGTCCCTTCCAACGCTAGGATTCTATGGATTGAAGGGATGTGGACGGCTGGCTCTTGCCGACTCCCATCTATGGAAGCCTCGTGGAGTTCGGCAGCATCTGCCATGGATGGAGGCTGAGGACCAGGCATGAAACTAGCCTCCTGCTGAGCCCAAAGGTGGCCTCACAAAGGCTGGTTTGGGCTTCTCGATGCACTCTGCACATGCTCAGACAGAAGAGGATGTCACCCCCTGGACAGGCCAAGCTTTCCGTACCAAACGCATTTTTTAAAAAACAGAAAAGGCACCCTTGTCCTTCAGCCGCTGGAGCCCAGAGCCCCCCTCACACGGCCACCCTGCTTTGCCCCACCAAGAAAATGCTGGGCTGGGGGTAGGTGGGTTGGACAAGCTTGCAGGCTTGGCCTTCGGGGCAGGACCAGCCAAATTCCTCTGTGTCGCGGAGCTGTCAAAAGACGCCCCCCCCCAAAGCAGCAGCCTCAAAACTGGTGGTGGTGGGGGGGGTCTTTTATTTTTCCTGAGAGGGAAAGAGACGGACGTTTTGGGCTTGCGATAACGTGGCAGATAACGCAACGGTGCGTTGCGAGAGGAACCAGACGCTTCCTCAAAAACAGCGGCATTTATTAAAGTATTTATACTCCACTCGGTTTTTTGCCGACGCGAGGTCAAGAGCTTCATTCTCACGTCCCAGTGCTCTTTGAGACAGAAAGGCCGGAGGGGCCACATTCTGCCTTTACAAGACACCCCTCTGGCCTGCGAGGGAACTCCGCTGCTCTCCTAGCAGAAGCTGGCTGGGGGAAGGGTCCAGCGTCCCCCCCACCCAGCCTAGTGTCTTCAGTACGTTAGTGTTAAAAGTCCAGAGTTTCGCCAAGCACAGGGGTATTCCAGCTGCACCCCTTTTCCCTCCACATGTGGGGCGGGTGAAGTTGGAAAGAGCGAGTTTGCATCTCGGCCCTAGTCAAGATTCCCTGAGAAATTGCTTCCCTCAGACCTGCCCCATGGCGGGGCACAAGTATTAAAGAGGAAGAGCCCCACCCCAGCCCTGGAAGATGTGTGGGGCACGGAAAGCGACTGTGTCTCCTTCACACCAGGGAGAAACACATTCCCTCCTTACCCCGCCAGAAACAGGCGACTGAGAAGCCCACTTCCTGTCTGGACAGGAAGGAAGGAGGCCGTCTGGGCCCGGTGTGGAAGACCGAAGGCAGCACTCAGTGGAAGACTGGCGTGACAAAGGGCTTCTCCCTGGTGGTAGCCTCACCACACTGGCAAGGCTTAGAAGGAAGGGCATGTGACCTCAGGCCACACCCCCAACAGCCCCCCAAGTTTCCTTCCTTGGCTCCGCGAGCCTCTCGCACTGAGTTCCACGAAGCCTCTGGAAAACCCACGCTTGTCCACAGGTGCAACAAACTGCAGCAAAGGGCACAAAAAGCCAGCTCACTTTGCCCCCGCAGAAGCTGGCAAAGGGGAGGCAGTTGCCCCCGAAGCCCTGTTCCAGTCGGCTGCAGGTGCCCCCTCCCTCCGTGGGCACAGTCTCTCTTCGGGGCACGCCCGTCTCCCCCTCAGAAGAAGGCCTTGGTGATCTTGCGCCCGGTGGCTTTGATCTTTGGGAAAGTGGCGTGGGCATCCGTGCCCCGTGGGGTCCGGGGAGGGGGCACCGGTGGGGACGCCGAGTCCTGTGAGCGCTTGCGGCGGAGCACAAAGTCCAAACTCGAGCTGTTCATGGCGTAGAAGATGTTGGCGATGGGCGGGAAGGCCAGTTCTGTGCGGGGGAGAGAGAAGAGGGCGGGGCCACCCGGTCAAGCAGAAGCGAAATTGGTGTACCAGTCCATAAATGAACATATATGAAGCTACCTTATACTGAATCAGGCCCTCTTTGGTCCATCAAAGTCAGTATTGCCTACTCAGACTGGCAGCGGCTCTGCAGGGTCTCAAGCTAAAGTTTTTCACACCTATTTTCCTGGACCCTTTTTTGTTGGAGATGCCGGGGATCGAACCTGGGACCTTCTACTTACCAGGCAGATGCTCTACCACTGAGCCACAGCCCCATTCATGGCTCTCCAGGGTCTCCAGCTGAGGTTTTTCACGCCTATTTGCCTGGACCCTTTTTAGTTGGAGATGCCGGGGATCGAACCTGGGACCTTCTGCTTACCAGGCAGATGCTCTACCACTGAGCCACAGCCCCATTCATGGCTCTCTAGGGTCTCCAGCTGAGGTTTTTCACGCCTATTTGCCTGGACCCTCTTTAGTTGGAGATGCCGGAGATCGAACCTGGGACCTTCTGCTTACCAGGCAGATGCTCTACCACTGAGCCACAGCCCCATTCATGGCTCTCCAGCTGAGGTTTTTCACGCCTATTTGCCGGGACCCTTTTTAGTTGGAGATGCCGGGGATCGAACCTGGGACCTTCTGCTTACCAGGCAGATGCTCTACCACTGAGCCACAGCCCGATTCATGGCTCTCCAGCTGAGGTTTTTCACGCCTATTTGCCTTGACCATTTTTAGTTGGAGATGCCGGGGATCGAACCTGGGACCTTCTGCTTACCAGGCAGATGCTCTACCACTGAGCCACAGCCCCATTCATGGCTCTCCAGGGTCTCCAGCTGAGGTTTTTCACGCCTATTTGCCTGGACCCTTTTTAGTTGGAGATGCCGGGGATCGAACCTGGGACCTTCTGCTTACCAGGCAGATGCTCTGCCACTGAGCCACCGTCCCTCCCCAACTGGTGGAGCTGCTGGCCCCACTGTTTAGACCCCCCCCTCCCAGCTCAGTTCATGATAATATCTGTCACCTCCGTGCTGCTTTTATAACGGGGCTGTCACATTTGTTAGTGGCAGTTCGCAGACTGCTGCGGCGTTTCATCAGCCGCATAGACCTCAAGCCTGTCTGGATGACGGTGGGGCCTTTGGCAGCGAGACGAGCCACATGCAGAATAAGGGCAGCAGGCTGCCGTATTAATCACCCTGAGTCTTGCGAGGGAATGGTGACATCATTCTGCTTTCAGGGAAACTTTCTGTCTCCCGTACTTGTTAGCAGCTCTTGGGTTGTGTCTTCTCCCCACGGGAAGCCTGGGGCATCCACGGGTTCGGGATAGCTTCATTAATCCTTCTACAAATCCCAGCCAACATTTCGGGTATAAGATGCCTAGTTTTAGTCCGGGGTGGAATTCTAGCCGGAGCTCCTTTGCATGTTAGGCCACACACCTCTGATGTAGCCAATCCTCCCAGAAGGTACAAGGCTCTTTTTTGTAAGCTCTTGGGGGATTGGTTACATCAGGGGTGTGTGGCCTAATATGCAAAGGAGTTCCGGCTTGAATTCCACCCTGGTTTCCGTTATGCCCTTGGTCTTCAGGTTTCGCTAAGTTTCACTGCGCATGTGTGCACATCTTGAGGCCAGCTGAATGAAACTGAGCTTGTATCTACTTTGAGAACTCCGATGCGCTGTTAAAACTCCCCCTGTAAGGAAAACCAGATATCTCATAGAGTTTCTTTTGGAGCTTCTGCAAACCTATAGAAATCCTGCCCAGAGTCCATAACATCTGCTCCCCTGAGCTACAATGAAGCTAGTGCAGCCCCTTCCAGCTCTGTGGCAGTGGCTCAGTGGCAGAGCATCTGCTTGGCATGAAGAAGGTCCCAGGTTCAATCCCCAGCAGCATAAATCTCCAGAGGGTGACGAAGACGGTGAGGGGTCTGGAGGCCAAGTCCTGTGAGGAAAGGCTGAAGGAGCTGGGGATGTTTAGCCTAGAGAGGAGGCGGCTGAGAGGTGATAGGATCACCATCTTCAAGTCCTTGAAGGGCTGTTCTATAGAGGATGGTGTGGAATTGTTTTCTGTGGCCCCGGAAGGTCAGACCAGAACCAATGGGTTGAAATTAAAAGAATTTCCAGCTCAACATTAGGAAGAACTTCCTGACCGTTAGAGCGGTTCCTCAGTGGAACAGGCTTCCTCCTTGGGAGGTGGTGGGCTCTCCTTCCTGGGAGGTTTTTAAACAGAGGCTAGATGGCCACCTGACAGCAATGAGAATACTGTGAATTTAGGGGGAGATGTTTGTGAGTTTCCTGCCTTGTGCAGGGGGTTGGACTAGATGACTCTGGAGATCCCTTCCAACTCTATGAATCTATGATCTCCAGTTGAAAGGGCCAGGTAGGAGGGGAAGAGAAAAACTTTTCTCTGCATGAGACCCTGGAGAGCGGCCGCCAGTCTAGGAGATAATTTTCTGATTCAGTCCTCATGTTCATGCTTTTATGATAGATGAGAAAGGCCCACATTGTTTCCATTTTTAGCGTTCCATCAGGAATACGACTGACTGGGCACAAGCAGAGACCACGGGCGTTAATTCCACCAGGGCTTCAAGTAGGGAGAAGAGACAAGTGTGTGTGTGTGGTAGGGGGGACAATTTGGTGTAGTGGTTTAAGTACACGGACTCTTCTCTGGGAGAACCGAGTTTGATTCCCCACTCCTCCCCTTGCAGCTGCTGGAATGGCCTTGGGTAAGCCAGAGCTCTCTTATCTGGAAGAACAGGGTTTGATTCCCCACTCCTCCACTTGCAGCTGCTGGAATGGCCTTGGGTCAGCCAGAGCTCTCTTATCTGGGAGAACCGGGTTTGATTCCCCACTCTTCTGCTTGCACCTGCTGGAATGGCCTTGGGTCAGCCAGAGCTCTCTTATCTGGGAGAACCGGGATTCCCCACTCCTCTCCTTGCAGCTGCTGGAATAGCCTTGGGTCAGCCAGAGCTCTCTTATCTGGGAGAACCGGGTTTGATTCCCCACTCCTCCACCTGCACCTGCTGGCATGGCCTTGGGTCAGCCATAGCTCTTATCTGGGAGAACCGGGTTTGATTCCCCACTCCTCCGCTTGCAGCTGCTGGAATGGCCTTGGGTCAGCCAGAGCTCTCTTATCTGGGAGAACTGGGTTTGATTCCACACGCCTCCACTTGCAGCTGCTGGAATGGCCTTGGGTCAGCCATAGCTCTCTTATCTGGGAGAACCGGGTTTGATTCCACACGCCTCCACTTGCAGCTGCTGGAATGGCCTTGGGTCAGCCATAGCTCTCTTATCTGGGAGAACCGGGTTTGATTCCACACGCCTCCACTTGCAGCTGCTGGAATGGCCTTGGGTCAGCCATAGCTCTCTTATCTTGGAGAACCAGGTTTGATTCCCCACTCCTCCACTTGCACCTGCTGGAATGGCCTTGGGTCAGCCATAGCTCTTATCTGGGAGAACCGGGTTTGATTCCCCACTCCTCCGCTTGCAGCTGCTGGAATGGCCTTGGGTCAGCCAGAGCTCTCTTATCTGGGAGAACCGGGTTTGATTCCCCACTCCTCCACTTGCAGCTGCTGGAATGGCCTTGGGTCAGCCAGAGCTCTTATCTGGGAGAACCGGGTTTGATTCCCCACTCCTCCACTTGCAGCTGCTGGAATGGCCTTGGGTCAGCCATAGCTCTTATCTGGGAGAACCGGGTTTGATTCCCCACTCCTCCGCTTGCAGCTGCTGGAATGGCCTTGGGTCAGCCAGAGCTCTCTTATCTGGGAGAACCGGGTTTGATTCCCCACTCCTCCACTTGCAGCTGCTGGAATGGTCTTGGGTCAGCCAGAGCTCTTATCTGGGAGAACCGGGTTTGATTCCCCACTCCTCCACTTGCAGCTGCTGGAATGGCCTTGGGTCAGCCATAGCTCTTATCTGGGAGAACCGGGTTTGATTCCCCACTCCTCCGCTTGCAGCTGCTGGAATGGCCTTGGGTCAGCCAGAGCTCTCTTATCTGGGAGAACTGGGTTTGATTCCACACGCCTCCACTTGCAGCTGCTGGAATAGCCTTGGGTCAGCTATAGCTCTCTTATCTGGCAGAACGGGGTTTGATTCCCCACTCCTTCCCTTGCAGCTGCTGGAATGGCCTTGGGTCAGCCAGAGCTCTCTTATCTGGGAGAACCGGGTTTGATTCCCCACTCCTCCACCTGCAGCTGCTGGAATGGCCTTGGGTCAGGCAGAGCTCTCGCACAGTTATCCTTCAAAGGGCAGCTTCTGTCAGAGCTCTTTCTGCTCCACCTGCCTCACAGGGTGTCTGTTGTGGGGGAGGAAGGGAAAGGAGATTGTAGGCCGCTCTGAGACTCTGAGATTCAAAGCATAGGGCGGGATATCAATCCAATATCATCATCTTCTTCTTCAACAGCCGGTGGCTTCCCCCTTCCTCGCCCCTCCCCCCCAGCTCTTACCTCGGCCTTCGCCCAGGAGCTGCACCAGCTCATAGTCGGGGGCCAGGCCCCGATCCTGGTTATGCTTCTCCAGCACCTTCGCGATCACTGCGGGGGCCTTGTCTTGACTCGTCACCTGCCGACAGCAGTGAAGAAGAGGGGAGGGGGAGGGGAGCTCATTCAGCCCTTTGGTTGCAAGATCCCTGTCGCCAATAGCCTTCTGGGGCCAGGCATTTCTCTGCTCTGCAATGTAACCGTTTGCTGTCTCAATTCCACGGTGGAAGGTGCTTTGAACGTTAATAGGAATGCAGCCCAGGAGCACCGATAAATCATATCGGTTGGGGACGACATACCACATTTATCTGTTTTTCCTAAAGTAGACAGGTTCTGTTTTGCCCCAGCAAGAATTTTTTTCACAACCTGAAGAAGACAATCCTCAAGATACTGGAAGCATAAAGGCATGCTCTCTTTGGCTCCTAAACACCCGTGAAAGTTGCCCTCTCAAACAGATCGCCTTCCTGAAAGGCGGAGAACCTTTTCCTCCTCTTCTGGCAGAGGATTCCACCGGCTGTGCCACCCCTTAGACCTTGGCCTTTTCACAGAGTTTTGAACTTTCTTGGGTGGCCATAACGTAATTTTAAATAGCCATTTAAATGTAATTGGTGTATCTGAAACATAAGAACATAAAAGCCCTGTTGGATCAGGCCAGTGAGGGTCCATCTAGTCCAGCCTCCTGTCTCACAGCCAGTTCCTCTGGAGGGCCAATAACAGGGCAGAGAGGCTGAGGCCTTCCCCTGAGAAGAACATCCAGTCCAGCATCCTTCCTGTCTCACACAGGAGCCAATCATTTCCTCTGGAGGGCCAACAAACAGGACAGAGGATGAGGGCTTCATAAGAACATCAGAAGAGCCCTGCTGGATCAGACCAGTGAGAGTGTTGGACTGGAGGGACCACTGGCCTGATTCAAGGTGGCTTCTCTCATGTTCTTATGTCTGGGGCAGTGATGCACTGTCTTCTTGGTGCTTGGGAGGGACAACAGTGTGAGGGCTTTGAGTGTCCTGGCCCCACTGATGGGCCTCTCGATGGCACCTGGGTTTTGGCCACCGTGTGACACAGAGTGTTGGACTGGATGGGCCACTGGCCTGATCCAACATGGCTTCTCTTATGTGACACAGAGTGTTGGACTGGATGGGCCACTGGCCTGATCCAACATGGCTTCTCTTATGTGACACAGAGTGTTGGACTGGACGGGCCATTGGCCTGATCCAACAGGGCTTCTCTTATGTTCTTATGTGACACACAGTGTTGGACCGGATGGGCCACTGGCCTGATGCAACATGTCTTCTCTTATGTGACACAGAGTGTTGGACTGGATGGGCCATTGGCCTGATCCAACATGGCTTCTCTTATGTGACACAGAGTGTTGGACTGGATGGACCACTGGCCTGATCCAACATGGCTTCTCTTATGTGACACAGAGTGTTGGACTGGACGGGCCATTGGCCTGATCCAACAGGGCATCTCTTATGTTCTTATGTGACACAGAGTGTTGGACTGGATGGGCCACTGGCCTGATCCAACATGGCTTCTCTTATGTGACACAGAGTGTTGGACTGGAGGGGCCATTGGCCTGATCCAACAGGGCTTCTCTTATGTTCTTATGTGACACAGAGTGTTGGACTGGATGGGCCACTGGCCTGATCCAACATGTCTTCTCTTATGTGACACAGAGTGTTGGACTGGATGGGCCATTGTCCTGATCCAAAATGGCTTCTCTTATGTGACACAGAGTGTTGGACTGGATGGGCCTCTGGCCTGATCCAACAGGGCTTCTCTTATGTTCTTATGTGACACAGAGTGTTGGACTGGATGGGCCACTGGCCTGATCCAACATGTCTTCTCTTATGTGACACAGAGTGTTGGACTGGATGGGCCACTGGCCTGATCCAACATGGCTTCTCTTATGTGACACAGAGTGTTGGACTGGACGGGCCATTGGCCTGATCCAACATGGCTTCTCTTATGTGACACAGAGTGTTGGACTGGATGGGCCATTGTCCTGATCCAACATGGCTTCTCTTATGTGACACAGAGTGTTGGACTGGATGGGCCACTGGCCTGATCCAACATGTCTTCTCTTATGTGACACAGAGTGTTGGACTGGATGGGCCACTGGCCTGATCCAACATGGCTTCTCTTATGTGACACAGAGTGTTGGACTGGATGGGCCACTCGCCTGATCCAACATGTCTTCTCTTATGTGACACAGAGTGTTGGACTGGATGGGCCATTGGCCTGATCCAACATGGCTTCTCTTATGTGACACAGAGTGTTGGACTGGATGGGCCATTGGCCTGATCCAACATGGCTTCTCTTATGTGACACAGAGTGTTGGACTGGATGGGCCATTGGCCTGATCCAACATGGCTTCTCTTATGTTCTTATGTGATACAGAGTGTTGGACTGGATGGGCCACTGGCCTGATCCAACATGGCTTCTCTTATGTGACACAGAGTGTTGGACTGGATGGGCCATTGTCCTGATCCAAAATGGCTTCTCTTCTGTTCTCTTTGCAGCAAGGCCACTAGAACTGCATGCAGAGACTCCCAAATGGCCACACACTCCCATAGAGCTCGAGAAGGGTCCTCCCCTCTCCCCCTCCCCCCCGTTCCCATACTCTCTCATGCCATTGCTTACAAGGGGCCCTGCCCGAGGCCCCCTGGGTGGTCTTCAGCCCCAGGGCCACACTCACCACAACACTCTTGTAGAGAGTGCCATTTTGCAGCTCCATGCGCACCCGGATGAAGCGGCACTCAGAGGCAGAGGCGCACCCCGGCTTGGGGGCCGTGGGGTTGGCTGAGCCGCAGGAAGCTGAGCGCCGGTGCCCGCGGATGAAGCTGCCCCCCCTAGCGGGCGGTGGGGGAGCCAAGCCCTCGGGTGAAGAGGGCCCGTCGTCCTCTGGGGCTCTGTCGAGCACGGAGACAGAGGGCCACTTTGTGTGCTGGTGGGGGAAAGGCAAGTGAGGGTCAGTGAGGGCAGTGTGTGGAGGAGCAGCCAAGTGCCCATGCAGGAAAGCAGTGCGTGGCTCCCATTCCAGAGTGGGTCAAAGTTAGTTAGTTAGTTAGATCCCAGTAGGCAGCCGTGTTGGTCTGAAGCAATAGAGAAGGGGTGACCAACGGTAGCTCTCCAGATGTTTCTTTGCCTACAACTCCCATCAGCCCCAGCCATTGGCCATGCTGGCTGGGGCTGATGGGAGTTGTAGGCAGAACACATCTGGGGAGTGACCGTTGCCCCCCCCTGCACTAGAAGAAAGCAGTAGACAAGCGGCACCTTTAAGACCAACTAAGATTTATTCAGCTTTGGTATGTTCTTAAGCAGACTTCATCAGACAAAATGGGAATGGAAGCAGCAGTTCTTACTATAAGTGGGCAACAGCAGCAGTCTGGTTTTTATCACCCTCCGGTGGTGTTTCAGCCCTGCTTTGACCTAACACTAACAAACACAGATCCCTGTTTGTGGTTCTTTTAATCTGCTAAAAACATTCCCATGATTCTACGTACCCACTCACTGCCCACTTATATAAAGAAGGAAGGGAGTTGTTATAATTTGAGCTAACTATATCGTTAACTTGGATTAATGCTAAGGAGTGCAGATAACAATTTTTTTTCCTATATAGTAGATTTATTCATAGTAAATTTATTTGGTGAAAATGTTCATATTGATGGAAGGGTTGGACTAGTTGTTGAAAAAGGCAGTTGTTGAAAAAGTTGTTGAAAAACGATTACAGAACCGTTTTGTAATCTGGTAGATTTGTTTGGTGTAGTGGTTAAGTGTGTGGTTTGGTGTAGTGGTTAAGTGTGTGGACTCTTATCTGGGAGAACCAGGTTTGATTCCCCACTCCTCCACTTGCACCTGCTAGCATGGCCTTGGGTTAGCCATAGCTCTGGCAGAGGTTGTCCTTGAAAGGGCAGAGGTTGTCCTTGACATGGCAACTGGATGCTATGCTATGAACAGCCCCACCCACCTCACAGGGTGTCTGTTGTGGGGGAGGAAGAGAAAGGAGATTGTGAGCCACTCTGAGACTCTTTGGAGTGGAGGGCGGGATATAAATCCAATATCTTCTTCTTCTTCTAACATGCTTCTTTGGAGAAACTGTTTAGATTGAGATAGACAAATTATTAAGTCGTATCTTTGGCAATTTGTTAAAAACAAAGGTATGAATTTTATGTGTTTATTTTAACAAGGACTTGGTTAAACCAGCAACTTAATTTGCGCTTATAATAGGGCTAAGCTAAATTAGACAAAAATGGTGTTGAGATGGTTTTGAAATTCCTTTCTTTCACTTTATATACTTATTATTGTTTGAGAAGAACGTTTAGATTCATATTGCTGGTATCAGTTTACTAAAATTTTGCTCTTTGTAATGAAAGAAAGGATGGGAAAACATACGGAGATTTTAAGACTTGCCGGTAGAATGATATGAGTTTTTTATTTGGAGGTAGAATTATAATTGATATATTTGTACTGTTTTTCTGCTTCTGTTTTTCCCCCCAATCTGTAATTGGCCTTTCCCCCTTTTATGTATCTTTTGCACTGCTTTTTCCCCCCTCTGTAGTTAAAAATAATTATAAAACCGATGAAGAATGGCTGCTTGCCGTTCCCGTTTCGTCTGACGAAGTCTGCTTAAGAGCATACGAAAGCTTGCATTCTGAATGAAACTTACTTGACTGCTGCTTTGTTCAGTTAGTTACTTAGTTTATTCGATTTGCAGCCTGCTCTCGTCGCCGAAGCTGGCTCAGGGCGGCTCGCAGGACGCAATAAAATCACAATAAGCAGTTCAACTGAACATTAATTAAACAAGCTGAGCAATTTAAGAACAGTTCGGCGCTCATTACCAGTTGGTTACAGGCGGCGTTCAGTATTCTTAGGTGTCCTATAAAGCGAATGTATCGGCAGTTTCAGTTAAAGGCTAACTGAAATAATGTTGTCTTGCGGGCCTTGCGAAACCGGGCAAGGTGGGGGACGGTGGCTCGGCGGTAGAGCATCTGCTTGGGAAGCAGAAGGTCCCAGGTTCAGTCCCCGGCATCTCCAAAAAAGGGTCCAGGCAAATAAGTGTGAAAAACCTCAGCTGAGACCCTGGAGAGCCGCTGCCAGTCTGAGGAGACAATACTGACTTTGATGGACCGAGGGTCTGATTCAGTATAAGGCAGCTTCATATGTTCAAGGCAGTCGGTTCCACCAATGGGGGGGCAGCACATGCTATTCATGCGGAAAGGCCCAAATTCCTGGCCTGTTTGTAGGGTCACAGAGAGCAGGTGCTGGGAAAGGGCCCTCCAGAGATTGTGGACAGCCGTTCCCACCCAGAGCGGAAAACACTGAGCCCCACAACTCCGTGGTCTGATCTGAGTGGAGGTAGCCAAACTTGCTTAATGTAAGAGGCACATAGATGTTTGAGAACCTCAAGACACGAACGCTGGATGTCTGTGAGTCACAAGCCAAGCCAAGCAGGCAGGCAGGCAAATAGACTGGGGGAGGAGGGGAAAGGGGAAAGAAAGCAACGTTAACTTTAAATGCATCCATTCTCCAAGCTGCCGGTGGGCTTGGCTTGGAGAAGTGATTTAAAGAAGGATTGCAGAAGAATGGCAGATTTATATCCTGGCCTTCTCTCTGAATCAGAGACTCAGAGCGGCCTACAATCTCCTTTATCTTCTCCCCCCAAGACAGACACCCTGTGAGGTGGATGGGGCTGAGAGGGCTCTCCCAGCAGCTGCTCTTTCAAGGACAGACTCAGAGCGGCTTACAATCTCCCATATCTTCTCCCCCCCTTGACAGACACCCTATGAGGTGGGTGGGGGTGAGAGGGCTCTCACAGCAGCTGCCCTTTCAAGGACAGACTCAGAGCGGCTTACCATCTCCCATATCTCCTCCCCTCGCAACAGACACCCTGTGAGGTGGGTGGGGCTGAGAGGGCCCTCCCAGCAGCTGCCCTTTCAAGGACAGAGTCTCAGAGCGGCCTACAATCTCCTTTCCCTTCCTCCCCCACAACAGACACCCTGTGAGGTGGGTGGGGCTCCGAGGGCTCTCACAGCAGCTGCCCTTTCAAGGACAATTCCTGCGATAGCTACGGCTAACCCAAGGCCATTCCAGCAGGTGCAAGTGGAGGAGTGGGGAGAGATATGAGAGGAAATGCCTTTTCCAAGCCAGCTGACAGGGCGGGGGGTGGGGGCTTCAAAAGCCACACAATATGTGAGAAAGAGCCACATGTGGTTCCCGAGCCACAGTTTGGCCCCCCCTCTTCTGGATCGTTGGCCCGAAGGGGCCTCCCAACCTCCTAACTTAATCCCAACAGCCAAGTTCCAAATGCAAGACCACAAGGAATGTTTCAGGGCCTTTGTGGATTTCTTCCCAGCTGAAGAACAGAGGGGCGGGAGGGGGGAGGGCTAAGGAGGGGGCCCCCTTGTAGCACTCACCTGGGCCAGGGCAGGAGCTGGAGAGAGCAGCAAGTCAGGGGAGCCCTGGGGGGAGCTGGGCTTGTCCCATGACACAGGGACGCCCATCCCAATGGAGCTGAGCATGCTGCGGAGAAGGAAGAGAGGAGGAAGCCAGTTAGCAGAAACCCTCTTCCTCTCCTCCCCTCCCACCCCTCTGTTCCCGAGAGGCTAGAAACTGCAGTCAGGGCTGGTATGTGGCCGGGGGGGGGAGCTTTTTGACCACCCCCAGTGCCAGACGTTAACTGCCTGGCACCCTAGGCAAGGATAACGTCTGGTGTCCCCCCTCTCCCCACATGTTCCCCAGAGAGTACTAAGATCGGGAACCCAAAATCTTCTCGTTGTCCCCGGGCCAAAGGAAGCCCGCTTGAAATCTACCAGGGACAGGGCCTTCTCTGTAATGGCCCCTTCCTGGTGGAACCAGCTGCCGGAAGAGGGGAGGGCCCTGCGGGACCTCGCCCAGTTCCGCAGGGCCTGCAAGACAGCCCTCTTCCGGCTGGCTTACAACTAACCGGCACTGGAAACGGAGTGTAGTTTTATGAGACTGCTGTATGCTTTTTAATGTTTTTAATTGTATAAATGTTTAAATTTAATATTTTTATGTTAGATTTTATATGCTGCAAGCCGCCCTAAGCCACTTGGTGGGAAGGGCGAGATATAAATCATAAATAAACTAAACTATAGAATCCTAGAGTTGGAAGGGACCTCCAGGGTCATCTAGCCCAACCCCCTGCACAATGCAGGAAACTCACCAACACCTTCCCCTAAATTCACAGGATCTTCATTGCTGTCAGATGGCCATCTAGCCTCTGTTGAAAAACCTCCAAGGAAGAAGAGCCCACCACCTCCCGAGGAAGCCTGTTCCACTGAGGAACCGCTCTAACGGTCAGGAAGTTCTTCCTAATGTTGAGCCAGAAACTCTTTTGATTTAATTTCAACCCATTGGTTCTGGTCCGACCTTCCAGGGCCACAGAAAACAATTCTACACCCTCCTCTAGAGGTCAGCCCTTCAGGTACTCGAAGATGGTGATCCTATCACCTCTCAGCCGCCTCCTCTCCAGGCTAAACATCTCCAGCTCCTTCAGCCTTTCCTCAGGTTCTTCAGGACTTGGGTCTCCAGACCCCTCACCATCTTCATCACCCTCCTCTGGACCCATTCCAGCTTGTCTGTATCCTTCTTAAAATGTGGTGCCCAAAACTGATGATGTCACTGAGTCACATGGTGGGGGCACCCCATTCGGCACCCCCCAGAAGGCTGGCTCCCTAGGCAGCCCCCCAAAGGCTGGCCCTGACCACCCCCACTCTACCCCCTCGCCTCCTCTCTCACTCTGTGCAGTGGGTGATGACCACAGAAGGCTTCGTGGATCTGGTGGGTGTCCCTCCCTCCCCGAGGGGCTCGATAGCGCAGGAGAGCTGGTAGCTGTGGGGGAGAGAGTGAGAGAAAGAGAACAAGACTCTGGGTTAGAAACACCCCCCAGCCCCCGCAACATTCTGGAGGTGGGGAGCTGGCTCAGTCTGCTCATACAACCAAACAGAACCAACACGGCTGTAACAGCACACAAATAAAGAACAATTTGCATTAATGCCGACGATGACAGAATCTTGTTATAGTTTTACACAATATTATCTCGCCTCTTAACACGGAGCATTAACGCATCAGGCAGAGTGGATAAAGTCCAATAAACAAAGAAATTAATTCACAAAGTGCATTTATAAGTTCGCACCCATTAGTTCTCAAACGGAAACCATCAAGTCCAGGAGAAGTCCAGTATGAAGTCCTAGTTCACACTGGGATTCTAGATCATCCCTCGTTCCGATGACTTCTTCGTCAGGGAACGCCCGAGAGCGAAGACGTGTACCAAACTATGCCATCATCGTGGGTGTTATGCCCACCTTGTTATATTTTGTGGGTCCAATTAATTGTGTAATCGAGTCCAGGTTTTCAAGGAATTATTTTAGGCAAGGCACTCTATTTGATTCCAAAGAACTTAAGGCAAATATTTCTAATAGCAGCCTTGCAGTCTGCTTGTAGCCAAAACCAAAACAAGATTTCCTGTTCTTCCCAATATGGTTCTTGTGACCAGGGGTGGAATTCTAGCAGGGGCTCCTTTGCATATTAGGCCACACCCCTCTGATGTAGCCAATCCTCCAAGAGTTTACAAGGCTCTTTTTTGTAAGCTCTTGGAAGGATTGGCTACATCAGAGGGTGTGGCCTAATATGCAAAGGAGCTCCTGCTAGAATTTCACCCCTGCTCGCGACCAGACTTTTTGGCTAGAGGGGAGCAGAGCCGTCTTTGTCCGATCCAGGGCTTTTTTTGGTAGCAGGAGCTCCTTCGCATACATGTATAAATCGATGGTGCGGTCTCATTTGGAAAACTGTGTGCAATTCTGGTCACCGCACCTCAAAAAGGATATTATAGCATTGGAAAAGTCCAGAAAAGGGCAACTAGAATGATTAAAGGGTTGGAACACTTTCCCTATGAAGAAAGGTTAAAACGCTTGAGGCTTTTTAGCTTGGAGAAACATCGACTGCGGGGTGACATGAAAGAGGTTTACAAGATAATGCATGGGATGGAGAAGGTAGAGAAAGAAGTACTTTTCTCCCTTTCTCACAATACAAGAACTCGTGGGCATTCAATGAAATTGCTGAGCAGTCAGGTTAAAAAGGATAAAAGGAAGTCCTTCACCCAAAGGGTGATTAACATGTGGAATTCACTGCCACAGGAGGTGATGGCGGCTACAAGCATAGCCAGCTTCAAGAGGGGATTGGATAAAAATATGGAATACAGGTCCATCAGTGGCTATTAGCCACAGTATATATATATGTGTGTGTATGTGTGTGTGTGTGTGTGTGTGTGTGCTACAGCACCAACCCCAAATCAGACTTTTCCCTGCAGCCACTGTGGCCGGATCTGCCTGTCCCGCATTGGACTGGAGGGGCCACTGGTCTGATCTAACATGGCTTCTCTTGTGTTATTAAGAAGAAGACGACGACATTGGATTTATATCCTGTCCTCCACTTTGAATTTCAGAGTCTCATAGCGGCTCAGAATCTCCTTTATATTCTCCCCCCACCACAGACATCCTGTGAGATGGGTGGGGCTGAGAGAGCTCTCCCAGCAGCTGCCCTTTCAAAGACAACTCTGCTAGAGCCATGGCTGACCCAAGGCCATTCCAGCAGCTGCAAGTGGAGGAGTGGGGAGAGGCACCCAAGTGGCAAAAGAGAACCCAGCCTTGTGAAGCACACTGCGAATGAAAAAGAACAGAAACGAGATGGCAGCGCTAATGGTAGAAACTTATAGACTGGAAATTTCCGAAATTCTTTTGGCAAGACGCTTGACCTCATGGAGGCCGCTTTCCCCAGGCCTCCCCAAGTCCAATTCAAGAAATATCAGGGGACTTTGGGGGTGGAGCCAGAAGCAAGGATGTGACAAGCACCATTGAACTCCAAAGGCAGTTCTGGCCATCACATTTAAAGGGACTGCACACCTTTTAAATGCCTTCCCCTCCACTGGAAATAATGAAGGCTAGGGGCACCTTCTTTGGGGGCTCATAGAATTGGACCCCGTGGTCCAATCTTTTTGAAACGTGGAGGATATTTTGGGGAGAGGCACTGAATGCTATACTGAAAATTTGGGGCCTCTACCCCAAAAAACAGCCCCCCCTCAGAGCTCCAGATACCCGCACATCAATTCCCCCTTGTTTTCTAAGGGCATCGGCCTCCATAGAGATTTATGGAGTGCCCAGCAGACATTTCCCTCCTCCTTCCCCACTTCTTGATGATCCTGAAGCGGTGTGTGTGTGTGTGCGGGGGGGAGAATTTCCAAACCGGGGCATCCCCTGCTCCCACCTGGGGACTGGCAACCTTAGACGGCTCTCTAGACAGCAAGGCAAAAGTCCTGATTTTAGCAGATGAACACAGGGACGGCACAACAAAGAGAAGAGCCCACCTTTGGGTCTCGGTGAGGCGGGGGCGACTCTCCAGCCACCTCTGGAAGGTGCGGTCAGGCCTCAAGGTGTAGTTCCGGCAGGCGGCCTGCAGGAGGCGCAGCTGTGTCAAGATTTCGAACTCCTGGCGGGACAGAGAGAAGCGTGGGAGGACCGGCCCCCTTCACCTCCTCCACCCACCCCTCGCCTCTCCGGCCGACCCACCTACCTTGCGGTGCTTCTCAAAGTTGATGTAGCCGTTCTGCAGAGAGAAGAGAGACCCCGAATGGCATTTTTACTGACGTATTCAGAGGCTGCTGCTTAACCAGTTTGGTGTAGTGGTTAAGTGTGCAGACTCCTATCTGGGAGAACCGGGTTTGATTCCCCACTCCTCCACTTGCACCTGCTGGCATGGCCTTGGGTCAGCCATAGCTCTGGCAGAGGTTGTCCTTGAAAGGGCAGCTGCTGTGAGAGCCCCCTCCAGCCCCACCCACCTCACAGGGTGTCTGTTGTGGGGAGGAAGGTAAAGGAGATTGTGAGCCTCTCTGAGACTCTTCGGAGTGGAGGGCGGGATATAAATCCAATATCTTCTTCTTCTTCTTCCTGTCGACCTGGTAGGGGGCAGGGGATCCCCTGGTTTGGACCACCCCCACCCCACCCTGCATCAGGGTTAGCAGAAAGCTCCCTTATACCCTATGGAGACCAGTCTCTATATGCCACAGGGGTGCCCAATGGTAGCTCTCCAGATGTTTTTTGCCTACAACTCCAATCAGCCACTGGCCATGCTGGCTGGGGCTGATGGGAGTTGTAGGGGGAAAAAACCCATCTGGAGAGCTACCTTTGGCCACCCTTGCTATATGGTATAATGGAAAATCAACCCGTGAGTATTAAGATGATCAGAACTCCCTTCAAAGTTCAGTCGTGCTTCTCACACCCTTGCTCTTGGCTCCACCCCCAAAGTCTCCTGGCTCCACCCCCAAAGTCTCCAGGTCCCACCCCCAAAGTCCCCAGAGAGGACTCTGGAACCCTATGACCTGCGTAACTTCATGGCATCCGGTGTGGAAAAACAGGGTTTGGGACAGAAATTCACTAACTAATGGTTAAGAAAGGGAGGTTAAGTAACTAAATTCATTGGGGAGGGATGGTGGCTCAGGGGGAGACCCTGGAGAGCCGCTGCCAGTCTGAGTAGACAAGACTGACTTTAGGGAGGGACAGTGGCTCAGTGGTAGAGCATCTCGGTAAGCAGAAGGTCCCAGGTTCAATCCCCGGCATCTCCAACTCAAAAGGGTCCAGGCAAGTAGGCGTGAAGAACCTCAGCTGGAGACCCTGGAGAGCCATGAATGGGGCTGTGGCTCAGTGGTAGAGCATCTGCTTGGTAAGCAGAAGGTCCCAGGTTCAATCCCCAGCATCTCCAACTCAGGCAAATAGGCATGAAAAACCTCAGCTTGAGTCCCTGGAGAGCCGCTGCCAGTCTGAGTAGACAGTACTGACTTGATGGACCCAGGGTCTGATTCAGTAAAAGGCAGCTTCATATGTTCATGTTCATATATGTTCAACTAAGGGTTAAGAAAGGGTGGCCTTTTCCTAGAACCCCACAATGAAGGCAAGAAAACCAAACCCGCCCCAAAGCCCTTCCTTCTTCAGCCAAGTCATTCAGACCCAGCGTGCTGTGGTGCTTAGAAGGCTGAATTAACTTTCTGGGAGTTCTGAGTTCGAGTCCTTGGAAACTGGCTAGGGGACCTTGGGCCCCTAAAGAAGAAGATATTGGATTTATAACCCGCCCTCCACTCCGAAGAGTCTCAGAGCGGCTCACAATCTCCTTTACCTTCCTCCCCCACAACAGTCACCCTGTGAGGTAGATGAAGATACTGGATTTTATCCCACCCTCTACTCTGGAGAGTCTCAGAGTGGCTGACAATCTCCTTTACCTTCCTCCCCCACAACAAACACCCTGTGAGGTGGGTGGGGCTGGAGTGGGCTCTCACAGCAGCTGCCCTTTCAAGGACAACCTCTGCCAGAGCTACGGCTGACCCAAGGCCATTCCAGCAGGTGCAAGTGGAGGAGTGGGGAATCAAACCCGGTTCTCCCAGTTAAGAGTCCACACACTTAACCACTACATCAAATTGGCTCTCTTTTACGAACAGGCTGGCCATGGTCGTCAACCCTTTCTCTGTTTGGTGTTCTGTGTTCGAGTCCCTGCTTGTTTGGTGTAGCCAGTTGGGTGTAGTGGTTAAGTGCACAGGCTCTGGGAGAACGGGGTTTGATTCCCCACTCCTCCGCTTACAGCAGCTGGAATGGCCTTGGGTCAGCCATAGCTCTCTTATCTGGAAGAACCGGGTTTGATTCCCCACTCCTCCGCTTACAGCAGCTGGAATGGCCTTGGGTCAGCCATAGCTCTCTTATCTGGGAGAACCGGGTTTGATTCCCCACTCCCCCCTTTGCAGCTGCTGGAATGGCCTTGAGTCAGCCAGAGCTCTCTTAATTGGGAGAACAAGGTTTGATTCCCCACTCCCCCACTTGCAGCTGCTGGAATGGCCTTGGGTCAGCCATAGAGCTCTTATCTGGAAGAACGGGGTTTGATTCCCCACTCCCCCACTTGCAGCTGCTGGAATGTCCTTGGTTCAGCCATAGAGCTCTTATCTGGGAGAACCGGGTTTGATTCCCCACTCCTCCACTTGCAGCTCCTGGAATGGCCTTGGTTCAGCCATAGAGCTCTTATCTGGGAGAACCGGGTTGGATTCCCCACTCCTCCACTTGCAGCTGCTGGAATGGCCTTGGTTCAGCCATAGAGCTCTTATCTGGGAGAACCGGGTTTGATTCCCCACTCCTCCACTTGCAGCTGCTGGAATGGCCTTGGGTCAGCCAGAGCTTTCCCAGCAGTTGTCCTTGAAAGGGCAGCTTCTGGGAGAGCTCTCTCAGCCCCACCTGCCTCACAGGGTCTTTGTTGTGGGGGAGGAAGGGAAAGGAGATTGTGACCACTCTGAGACTCTGAGTGGAGTGTGGAATATAAATCCAATGTCTTCTTCTTCTGGGCACCGTGCCATCCCCTCTGAGGACCCCCTGCACCAGCCTTCCCCTCCTGCAGGCCCCAGGGCCTTCCAGCACTGCTTCTTCCCAGTGAGCCATCCCTCCCCCACAGACTCACCTCCAGCCGGTTCCGTGTGGCGGCATCCAACATCACCAGGTCCTTCAGGAAGGTGCCCAGGTAGGGGACCACGCCCTGGGGGAGGGGGAAGGGAAGGGGAAAGCAAAGGAAAGGAAAGTCAGGCTGGGAGAGAAAGAGAGCACCGGAGCCCTCCGTCTGACTGCTTCAAGGGGCAGCAGCAAAAGGAAGTCCTTCCCCCACACAGGGACACCTGCAGGAGATGGCTTCCAACCCAAGTCAGGATTGCCTACTCAGACTGGCAGCTGCTCTGTCTCCAGGGCAGGGTTGCCAAGTCCGACTCAAGAAATTTCTGGAGACTTTGATGGTGGAGCCTTGGGGGTGGAGCCAGGAGACCTTGGGGGGTGGGGCCAGGAGACCTTGGGGGTGGAGCCAGGAGACCTTGAGGGGTGGAGCCAGGAGACCTTGAGGGTGGAGCCAGGAGACCTTGAGGGTGGAGCCAGGAGACCTTGGGGGGTGGAGCCAGGAGACCTTGAGGATGGAGCCAGGAGACCTTGGGGGGTGGGGCCAGGAGACCTTGGGGGGTGGAGCCAGGAGACCTTGAGG
This sequence comes from Heteronotia binoei, assembly GCF_032191835.1. Classification (NCBI taxonomy): domain Eukaryota; kingdom Metazoa; phylum Chordata; class Lepidosauria; order Squamata; family Gekkonidae; genus Heteronotia; species Heteronotia binoei. The sequence continues at coordinate 3,176,490 of NC_083227.1, forward strand.
GTGGAGCCAGGAGACCTTGGGGGGTGGAGCCAGGAGACCTTGGGGGGTGGAGCCAGGAGACCTTGAGGATGGAGCCAGGAGACCTCGGGGGCGGGGCCAGGAGACCTCAGGGGCGGAGCCAGGAGACCTCGGGGGCGGAGCCAGGAGACCTTGGGGGCGGAGCCAGGAGACCTTGGGGGTGGAGCCAGGAGCAAGGTTCTGACAAGCACAATTGAACTCCAAAAGGAATTCTGGCCAGCACATTTAAAGGGACCACACACCTTTTAAATGCCTTCCCTCCACTGGAAAGAATGAAGGATAGGGGCACCAGCTTCGGGGGCTCACAGAATTGGACCCTATGGTCCAGTCTTTTTGAAACTTGGGGGGTGTTTTGAGGAGAGGCACTGGACGCTATGTTGTAAATTTGGGGCATCTAGTTCTAAAAACAGCCCCCCCCCCCAGATACCCACAGATCAATTCTGCATTATACCATATGGGGATCGGTCTCCATAGGGAATACTGGAGTGCCCAGCAGACATTTCCTTCCCCCCACCCTTTCTGATGACCCTGAAGCGGGGGGGGACGGCCTCCAAACCAGGGGATCCCCTGCCCCCACCTGGGGATTGGCAACCCTACTCCAGGGTCCCGGGCAGCAAAAGGTCTTCTGCAACAGCTTCTGCCTGGTCCTTTGAACTGGAGATTCCACGGGGCGTGGGATTGAACCTGGCACCTTCCACATGCCAAGCGGTGGTTCTTGCTACTAAGGCACAGCCCCTCCCAAACCTGAGATCCTTTGAATGGGGGGGGGGGTAAATCTGAGACCTGCTGGTCCTGCCTATAGAAATATAGTCCAAAGCGGGTGACCTTTTTGAGTTGGAGATGCCAGGGATTGAACCTGGGACCTTCTGCTTACCATGCAGATGCTCTACCACTGAGCCACCGTCCCTCCCCTGCTCTCCAGGGTCTCAAGCTGAGGTTCTTCACGCCTACTTGCCTGGACCCTTTTGAGTTGGAGATGCCAGGGAGTGAATCTGGGACCTTCTGCTTACCAAACAGATGCTCTACCACTGAGCCACAGCCCCATTCATGGCTCTCCAGGGTCTCAAGCTGAGGTTCTTCACGCCTACTTGCCTGGACCCTTTTGAGTTGGAGATGCCAGGGAGTGAACCTGGGACCTTCTGCTTACCAGGCAGATGCTCTACCCCTGAGCCACCGTCCCTCTCCTGCTCTCCAGGGTCTCCAGCTGAGGTTTTTCATGCCTATTTGCCTGGACCCTTTTGAGTTGGAGATGCCAGGGAGTGAACCTGGGACCTTCTGCTTACAAGGCAGATGCTCTACCCCTGAGCCACCGTCCCTCCCCTGCTCTCCAGGGTCTCCAGCTGAGGTTTTTCATGCCTATTTGCCTGGACCCTTTTGAGTTGGAGATGCCAGGGAGTGAACCTGGGACCTTCTGCTTACCAGGCAGATGCTCTATCACTGAGCCACAGCCCCATTCATGGTTCTCCAGGGTCACCAGCTGAGGTTCTTCACGCCTACTTGCCTGGACCCTTTTGAGTTGGAGATGCCGGGGATTGAACCTGGGACCTTCTGCTTACCAAGCAGATGCTCTACCACTGAGCCACCATCCCTCCCCTAAAGAACATATGAAGCTGCCTTCTACTGAATCAGACCTCCCTCGATCCACCGAAGTCAGCATTGTCTGTTCAGACTGGCAGCGGCTCTCCAGGGTCTCCAGCTGAGGTTTTTCATGCCTATTTGCCTGGACCCTTTTGAGTTGGAGATGCCGGGGATTGAACCTGGGACCTTCTGCTTACCAAGCAGATGCTTTACCACTGAGCCACAGCCCCATTCATGGCTCTCCAGGGTCTCCAGCTGAGGTTCTTCACGCCTACTTGCCTGGACCCTTTTGAGTTGGAGATGCCGGGGATTGAACCTGGGACCTTCTGCTTACCGAGATGCTCTACCACTGAGCCACTGTCCCTCCCTAAACTCAGTCTTGTCTACTCAGACTGGCAGCGGCTCTCCAGGGTCTCCAGCTGAGGTTCTTCACGCCTACTTGCCTGCACCCTTTTGAGTACTTCTTTGAAGTACTTCTTCACCCAAACGGTGATTAACATGTGGAATTCACTGCCACAGGAGGTGGTGGCGGCCACAAGTACAGCCACCTTCAAGAGGGGTTTAGATAAAAATATGGAGCAGAGGTCCATCAATGCCTATTAGCCACAGTGTATGTGTGTATATAAAATTTTTGGCCACTGTGTGACACAGAGTGTTGGACTGGATGGGCCGTTGGCCTGATCCAACATGGCTTCTCTTATGTTCTTATGAGTTGGAGATGCCAGGGATTGAACTTGGGACCTTCTGCTTACCAAGCAGATGCTCTACCCCTGAGCCACCACCCAACCCCTCTAGGACACCTATGTTACCGCAGTGCGAGACAGGAGGCTAGACTAGAGGGACTATCAGTCTGATCCAGCAGGGCCCTTCTTATGTTTTCCATCCAGCCCCACACCTCACCGTGGGGCGCTGCTCCAGTGTTTTCCGCTGATGCCTCCTCTGGGTGGGCTCGGGATTGGGGGAACCTTCCTGTGGGGAAGAGAAAGGGGGAGGGAAAGCATGAAAAACCAGATGTTGGGACTTCAGTGGGGAGGAAGAGCCCCTGGCTTGGAAGACACCCCCCTCCTCCACCCCACAGCGCAGGGCAGGAGGCCAGGGTGGAGACGTTGGGGGTTGGGGTGGCGTTCTGCCTCTGCCCACCTGAAAGAGGAGCTGCCGGCTCTGGCGGTAATTGTCCTTCTCTGAGCAGATGGCGCTGAGCTCCCCATAGCAGTGGATACAGTCCCTGGGGGCAGCAAGACCCACAGAGAGTCATCAAAACGAAGAACAGCCCCGCCCACTCAGACTTGACCCCATAGGAGGGGTGCCCAAACCTTGGCCCCAACCCAAAGGGAGGGGGCAGGGGGGCCTGACATCAGAACAGAGCGGGGAGGGCTCTGCGACTTCTCTCAGAACCAAAGACCTTTGCCCAGAACTTCCAGGGGACACAGGAAAGGAGTCTTAGATCCGGAGGACCCCGGTTCAAGTCCCAGCTGGGGGAGAGAGGGCCTCTTTTCATCTTCCACCCTAGTTTATCTCACGGGGTCATAAGAGAGGACCAACCTTCCCTCTAAGCTGCAGGGTTTTGTGAGCAAAGATTCTACTTTGCGAGTTATTGGTATTCAAGTTGTGGGCTCCTGCATCAATTAGTGTGCTCTGGGGCCATTTTTCCTGAGCTAAGACAAAAATGTGTGAGCTGGAGACTAAACATCTGTGAGCTAGCTCACGCTAACTCAGCTTAGAAGGAACACTGGCAAAGACCACTTTGGGGGCCGACTGGGGCAAAAGCACAACCCAAAAATAAAACTCGAGGTAGCTGGCATCTAAGATTGTTTTTAAGCAAATGGTGAAAAAGGGGAGCAAAATTCTTCTTCCTCAACCCTTGCTTTGCCTCATTCCTTCTCCCCGCCACAAAGAATGTTGCTACTTTGGGGGACTTACCCTGGCTGGATGCAGGGGGCCAAGATATCAGGTTTGCGAGGGAAAGGGGAGCAAGAAAAGGACCATCTAAAGGGAACCAAGCTGAGAGGCAGTCAACCTCTGAATCCCAGTGCGGAGAGGTAACATCACAGAATCATAGAGTTGGAAGGGACCTCCAGGGTCATCTAGTCCAACCCCCTGCACAATGCAGGAAACTCACAAACACCTCCCCCTAAATTCACAGGATCCTCATTGCTGTCAGATGGCTATCTAGCCTCTGTTGAAAAACCTCCAAGGAAGGAGAGCCCACCACCTCCCCAGGAGGAAGCCTGTTCCACTGAGGAATCGTTCTAATGGTCAGGAATCATAGAGTTGGAAGGGACCTCTGGAGTCATCTACTCCAACCCCCTGCACAATGCAGGAAACTCACAAACACCTCCCCCTAAATTCACAGGATCCTCATTGCTGTCAGATGGCCATCTAGCCTCTGTTGAAAAACCTCCAAAGAAGGAGAGCCCACCACCTCCCCAGGAGGAAGCCTGTTCCACTGAGGAATCGTTCTAATGGTCAGGAAGTTCTTCCTAATAGAATCATAGAGTTGGAAGGGACCTCTAGGGTCATCTAGTCCAACCCCCTGCACAATGCAGGAAACTCACAAACCCCTCCCCCTAAATTCACAGGATCCTCATTGCTGTCAGGTGGCCATCCAGCCTCTGTTTTGAAACCTCCAAGGAAGGAGAGCCCACCACCTGTTCCACTGAGGGTCAGGGGAAAGCCTCGACCTCCTTGCCTTGCTTCTTTTGGCCTTTCAGGGTGCACTGGCTGCACTAGATGGACCTTCCCTGGTCTGATCCAAGCGAGCTCTTTTCTTGTATTCTTATGAAGCCCCTCTGAGGCTGTCTCCTCCCCCTCCCCGCCCAACCTGGACGTCTCTTCCCAGGTCCGCTTGAGTCGATGCAACGGGGTGGACTGGAGGGCAGAGACCACGGCGTAGAGGCTGGAGAAGTTCCGGAGGGAGAGGCATTCCTGGAAAGGAACCGAGGGGAGAGGGAGATGCTTGGATGGGGCTGCCAAGATCCCCCCGGGGACAGGGGATCCCCCAGTCTGGAGGGCCCCAATCCGCCAGCAGGGAGCAAGCCCCTAAAGAGCCCCATCGCTGCATGCCATCCCTGGTGCAATGATGTCACCCGGAAGTGACGTTATCACACTGGGGATGTCATGCTGAGGAGGCTCTAGGAATCGTGGCAAAACCTTATGGTACCATAGAGTTTTATCGTTAATCCTAGAGTGTCCTCAGTGCGACGCTCCAGGAATTGCGGTAAAACTCTATGGTACCACGGAGTTTTATCGTGAGTCCTAGAGTGTGCTCGGTGCGACGCTCCAGGAATTGCGGTAAAACTCTATGGTACCACGGAGTTTTATCGTGAGTCCTAAAGTGTCCTCGGTGCGACACTCCAGGAATTGCATTAAAACTCTATGGTACCATAGAGTCTTAGCGTGAATCCTAGAGTGTCCTTGGTGCGACGCTCCAGGAATTGCAGCAAAACTCTATGGTACCACAGAGTTTTATCGTGAGTCCTGGAGTGTCCCTGGTGCGACGTCCCTAGCACAATGATCTCACTTCCAGGTGATGTCATTGTTCTGAGAGAGAGAGAACAATTCCCCACCGCAGTGGGGGAGGGACTTGGCAACTCTTGTCTAGGGGAAGGAAAATTTGCTTGGGCCCCCACCTCGGCCACGCGGATCCACTTCTCCAGAAGGCGGGCCCGTTGCGTGGCGCGCAGCCCCGTGTCACTCAGGCAGGAGGCCACGACGGCGTTGGCCACCCGGTTGAACTGAGCCACCGTGGCCCGGACCGTGGGGCAGGCCCCTTCGTTGCCCTTCTTGTCGCGCTGAGACCAGAGGGAGCCCAAGCACTCGTGGGGCACCAAGTGGAGGAAGAGCTCCTGGGGGGGAGCAGAAAAAGGAGATTCAGATCAGACGGAGCTAGGGTTGCCAAGTCCAATTCAAGAAATATCTGAGGATTTTGGGGGTGGAGCCAGGAGACTTTGGGGGTGGAGCCAGGAGACATTAGGGGTGGAGCCAAGATCAAGGCTGTGACAAGCATAATTGAACTCCAAAGGGAGTTCTGGCCATCACATTGAAAGGGACGGCACACCTTTTCAATTCCTTCCATAGGAAATAATGAAGGATAGGGGCACCTTCTTTTGGGGCTTATAGAACTGGACTTCCTGGTCCAATCTTTTTGAAACTTGGGGGGTATTTTGGGGAGAAGCACTAGATGCTATAATGCAAATTTGGTGCCTCTACCCCCCAAAACAGCCCCCTCAGAGCCCCAGATACCCACGGAACAATTCTCCATGATTTTCTATGCAAATAAATCTCCATAGGGAATAACAGAGTTCTCAGCAGACATTTCCCTCCCCTCCCCCCGCTTTCTGACGACCCTGAAGCGGGGGGAGGGCCTCCAAACTGGGGGATCCCCTGCCCCCACCTGGGGATTGGCAACCCTAGACAGAGCCCCACGGGCAGCCTGGCACGGTGGGCGCAGAGGGGGTTGCCAAACTCCAGGTGGGACAACCACAAGGTGAGATACGCAGTACAATAAGCAGCACACAGGGGAAAAAATACAGAACTGTGCAACCAATGGGACTTATCAATATTTACATACACATTTATAACCAGGGCTTTTTTTGCGCAGGAAAACACAGGAATGCAGTTCTGACTGGTTTGGTGTCGGAGGGTGTGGCCTAACATGGAAATGAATTCCTGCAGGACTTTTTCTACCAAAAAAGCCGTGTGTATAATAAATCTTTAATAATACCCACACGTAAAAGAAGTGCTAAGCATATATGACAATAGGGTGAAGAAATATCAGAGAGAATCAAAAGCTCTGATTCAGCTAACAAGGACTGTTCCAACGTCTCTAATATTTTTAAAGACTATGATTTAGATATATTCAAAAAGGAGTGGAAGAAATTTAAAAGATATATGGAGAAAGAATGGAATATAAAAAGTCATTGGACAATTTTTTAGTAGTAATGAGAGAAGAAAAAATATTGAACTTTGATTGGTTAGCGGTACCTTTATAATTGAATTTAAATTTACAACTTCGGGGAAGTCAAATATTGGAGGGAGGGGGGGGTTGAAATATATGGGTTAGTATAGAAAAGAGACAATTGATTACTGTAAAAAAAATCCCCCTTGGTCGGGAGCTTCAGTCTGCCTTCCAAGCCAAACAGGAAGTCCGGGCCGCTCCCGTGAGTTTCGATCCTAGGTAGACCGCTTGGCTCAACCATATGTTATTAATAAATTGTTAAAACACAATGTCTCTAATATTTTATATCAGCATCCATGTGTTGAATGACTCCATTGGTTAATAAAGCTGAATTTGGTCCAAATATAGGTTCAAGACGGGGACGGGCTCGGTAGCTTGAATGAAGGTGCGTTTCGCTGATAGCTCGGTCACCGAACCAAATCTCTCCCATCGCATCTATCATGCTGCTAATTTTAGGAACGATTTTCACCCGGACAAACGTCTCTCACCTTCACCATCCAAAGCAAGCTAACTGGAATAGCAATTGCTAGCTGAACCGGATGCTTTGGCTCGCCCGCTGATATTTCTTTATGTGATTGTCATATATGCCTAAAGGTAAAGGTAGTCCCCTGTGCAAGCACCACTCGTTTCCGACTCTGGGGTGACGTTGCTTTCACAATGTTTTCACTGCAGACTTTTTACAGGGTCGTTTGCCATTGCCTTCCCCAGTCCTCTACGCTTCCCCCCCCCCCCCCGCAAGCTGGGGACTTATATCATACCAAACCTTTAATGGCATAACAGTTGCAAATAAAAATACGCAGAATATAAAAATGTAAACATTGGAGATAAAATTAAAATGAAACCAAGCTTACAGATGCATTCATACATGCGCAGACTTGGAGGAAGGCAGATGCCTGTTTCTTCGCTCCTAAAAACGCTAAGTTGTTTTCAACCTTCTAACTTTTATCTTGCCTCGGTGGAAGGAATTGTTTTTAAACAGTCTTATCACCTCATTTTTAATTTTTGGTGCAGCTGTTCCGTCTTTCTCAAGCTCTGGCTGTTTAATCAGTTAATAAGCTTCTGCTTTCGCTTTCTGACTCAGAAGCTGCTGCAGCTAACAAACTCCAGCCGATGTTTTATAAAGTTTCACAAAGTCTTATGTTTTCCCTCAAAGACAGGATTTTTTAGAGTCTCTTAATCTGAACTGTGAATCTAACGGAAGATCGAAAATAAGTCAACTCCTGCAAAGCAACACGGCGGAGTGCAGTCGGCTACAGAGTTGGCTCTGACAAATCTGGCTTTTAAAAGACATTTCATGATATTCTTAGCAGATCTTGTGGCTTTAATCTGTAAGTTTTAAGACATTGGTTGTTTGGTATTTGTTTTATTTATATATTTTTTTAAAAAGCAGGGTACCAGTTTGGTGTAGTGGTGAAGTGTGTGGACTCTTATCTGGGAGAACCGGGTTCGATTCCTCACTCCTCCACTTGCAGCTGCTGGAATGGCCTTGGGTCAGCCATAGCTCTCGTCTGGGAGAACCGGGTTTGATTCACCCATCCTCTACTTGCAGCTGCTGGAATGGCCTTGGGTCAGCCAGAGCTCTCTTATCTGGGAGAACTGGGTTTGATTCCCCCTTCTTCCACTTGCACCTACTGGAATGGCCTTGGGTCAGCTGTAGCTCCCTTATCTGGGAGAATCGGGTTTGATTCCCCACTCCTCCACTTGCAGCTGCTGGAATGGCCTTGGGTCAGCCATAGCTCCCTTATCTGGGAGAATCGGGTTTGATTCCCCACTCCTCCACTTGCAGCTGCTGGAATGGCCTTGGGTCAGCCATAGCTCCCTTATCTGGGAGAACTGGGTTTGATTCCCCACTCCTCCACTTGCAGCTGCTGGAATGGCCTTGGGTCAGCCAGAGCTCTCTTATCTGGGAGAACCGGGTTGGATTCCCCGCTCCTCCACTTGCAGCTGCTGGAATGGCCTTGGGTCAGCCATAGCTCTCGTCTGGGAGAACCGGGTTTGATTCACCCATCCTCCACTTGCAGCTGCTGGAATGGCCTTGGGTCAGCCACAGCTCTCTTATCTGGGAGAACCATGTTGGATCAGACCAACGGCCCATCCAGTCCAACACTCTGTGTCACAGAAGAACATAAGAGAAGCCATGTTGGATCAGGCCAATGGCCCATCCAGTCCAGCACTCTGTGTCACACAGTGTCCAACATATGTGTATACACACACACACACATATTGGCCACTGTGTGACACAGAGTGTTGGACTGGATGGGCCATTGGCCTGATCCAACATGGCTTCTCTTATGTTTTTATTCTGTGGAATTCCCTCCCTTCCCCAGGGATTCCCCCCCAAATCTCAAGGAATCACCCAAGCTGGAGTTGACCACTGCCCTTACAGATGGATCTGAGCCCCTGCCAATACCCCTAAAGGGCATCAGTGCAGGTTCTGTGACTACACCTACAAAAACAAGCAGAATAACCGAGACTGGGGGTTTTGTTTACAGTCACGTTTCTAGTTCTCCTGACTGCAAATACGTGCTTGAAAGTGACTGGTGTTGCCCAGTCAAGCTCAGGGGGTCTGAGGCCCCCCCTTTTCTCTTCTCAGCATCAGCAGAATCAGTCCAGCCAAACACATTATCCATATGCACAACAACACACTGTGGGTTGCGCAATTGACGCAAGCCTCATTGCAGCCTGCCCATTTCGATGCAGAAGGCACACCCATAAGCAGCGCCGGAGGTTGTTTGCAATCCCCTCCCTACGACACCTGGAACTTGGCACGGTTTGTCAGCTCCAGAGGGCCTCATTTCCATTGAATTAAAAACAAAAACACTCCACCAAGTTTCCAGTCCTCACTGTGGCAAGGCCATATAGAAGAAGAAGACGGTAGATTTATACCCCGCCCTTCTCTCTGAATCTCAGACTGGCTTGTAATCTCCTTTATCTTCTTCCCCCACAACAGACACCCTGGGAGGTGGGTGGGGCTAAGAGAGCACTGACAGAAACTGCCCTTTCACAGACAACTCTGCGAGAGCTAAAGCTAACCCAAGGCCATTCTAGCAGCTATGAGAAGAAGAAGACTGCAGATTTATTCCCTGCCCTTCTCTCTGAATCAGAGACTGAGAGCGACTTACAATCTATATCTTCTCCCCCCACAACAGACGCCCTGTGAGGTGAGTGGGGCTGAGAGACCTCTGACAGAAACTGCCCTTTCAAGGACAACTCTGTGAGAGCTATAGCTAACCCAAGGCCATTCCAGCAGCTACAAGAAGAAGAAGACTGCAGATTTCTACCCCGCCCTTCTCTCTGAATCAGAGACTCAGAGCGGCTAACCATCTCCTATATCTTCTCCCCCCACAACAGACACCCTGTGAGGTGGGTGGGGCTGAGAGGTCTCCCAGAAGGTGCCCTTTCAAGGACAACTCCTGCTAGAGCTATGGCTGACCCAAGGCCATTCCAGCAGCTGCAAGTGGAGGAGTGGGGAATCAAACCCGCTTCTCCCAGATAAGAGAGCTCTGGCTGACCCAAGGCCGTTCCAGCAGCTGCAACTGGAGGAGTGGGGAATCAAACCCGGTTCTCCCAGATAAGAGAGCTATGGCTGACCCAAGGCCATTCCAGCAGCTGCAAGTGGAGGAGTGGGGAATCAAACCCGCTTCTCCCAGATAAGAGAGCTCTGGCTGACCCAAGGCCATTCCAGCAGCTGCAAGTGGAGCAGTGGGGAATCAAACCCGGTTTTCCCAGATAAGAGAGCTATGGCTGACCCAAGGCCATTCCAGCAGCTGCAAGTGGAGGAGTGGGGAATCAAACCCGGTTCTCCCAGATAAGGGAGCTATGGCTGACCCAAGGCCATTCCAGCAGCTGCAAGTGGAGGAGTGGGGAATCAAACCCGGTTCTCCCAGATAAGGGAGCTATGGCTGACCCAAGGCCATTCCAGCAGCTGCAAGTGGAGGAGTGGGGAATCAAATCCGGTTTTCCCAGATAAGGGAGCTATGGCTGACCCAAGGCCATTCCAGCAGCTGCAAGTGGAGGAGTGGGGAATCCAACCCGGTTCTCCCAGATAAGAGAGCTCTGGCTGACCCAAGGCCATTCCAGCAGCTGCAAGTGGAGGAGTGGGGGATCAGACCCGGTTCTCCCAGATAAGAGAGCTATGGCTGACCCAAGGCCATTCCAGCAGGTGCAAGGGGAGGAGTGGGGAATCAGACCCGGTTCTCCCAGATAAGAGAGCTCTGGCTGACCCAAGGCCATTCCAGCAGCTGCAAGTGGAGCAGTGGGGAATCAAACCCGGTTTTCCCAGATAAGAGAGCTATGGCTGACCCAAGGCCATTCCAGCAGCTGCAAGTGGAGGAGCGGGGAATCAAACCCGGTTCTTCCAGATAAGAGAGCTACGGCTGACCCAAGACCATTCCAGCAGCTGCAAGTGAAGGAGCGGGGAATCAAACCCGGTTCTCCCAGATAAGAGAGCTCTGGCTGACCCAAGGCCATTCCAGCAGCTGCAAGTGGAGGAGTGGGGAATCAGACCCGGTTCTCCCAGATAAGAGAGCTATGGCTGACCCAAGGCCATTCCAGCAGCTGCAAGTGGAGGAGTGGGGAATCAAACCAAGTTCTCCCAGATAAGAGTCCGCACACTTCACCGCTACACCAAAGTGGCCACACATTACACATCCAGAACACCCATGAGGGACGTGAAAGGTTGGGACCCTCTAAAAATTCTGCTGAACGCAGCTGCCCTCTCAGCCTCTGGGGCTGGCTGCCCCCCCTCCCGCACTCACAGCATCCTGCGCGGTGAGGTAAGCGGCCACCTCGTCTGCTTGCAGGCCCAGGATGTAATGGGGGTTGGCGTCCTGGTCTTCCACGGCAGCCTCCTCTCCCTCCGGCTCTCCCCGCGTCCCCGGGGCTTCTTCCTTTGGGGCCGGCGCCAGGCTCTTCTCGTGCTCAGACCCCCTCCCGAGGGCCCAGCGCAGGCGGTCCAGCAGCTGCTCCCGGAGTCTGGGCTCCAGGCCCACAAAATCCTCCGGGTAGCCGTCCAGCCAGGAGCACAGCAGAGATCCCAGAGCCCTGCGGGGAGAGGAAAGGGGGTGTCCCGTGACTCCAGGGCTCCGCTTGAGCCACAGAAGAGGGGCAAGGCGAGATCGCAAACGCAGAACGCGTGATGGAGACAGGACTTCTGAGCATGTCCTTCCGCCACAAAATAATCACAGCCGGCCCTTGGGTTATTCATTCATTAAACTATTTTGATCCCACCGTTCCTCTTGGTTCAAGGTGGCCATGAGGCCATGTCTCGAGTGCGAGGCTCAGGTGGGGTACACCTCCAACACTGCCCCGGGATCAAACAGTGAAAAAGCACCCGCCCCCCACCTCCAAAAGAGCAAGAACGTGGCCAGGAATGTTCCCTGTAAGCTGGAGAGGAGGCGGCTGAGAGGTGATGGGATCACCATCTTCAATTAGTGTGCTCTGAGGTCGTCCTTCCTGGGCTAGGACAAACCTGTGAGCTAGCTCACGCTAACTCAGCTTAGAGGGAACGCTGATGGCCAGGGGGACATAAGGCTGACAAGACCCTGGAGGAGGAGGAGGAGAAGGAGAAAGAGGAGGTGAAGAAGGAGGAGGAGGAGAAGGAGAAGGAGAAAGAGGAGGTGAAGGAGAAAGAGGAGGTGAAGAAGGAGGAGGAGGAGGAGGAGAAGAAGGAGAAAGAGGAGGTGAAGAAGGAGAAGGAGGAGAAGAAGGAGAAAGAGGAGGTGAAGAAGGAGAAGGAGGAGAAGGAGAAGAAGGAGAAAGAGGTGGTGAAGAAGGAGGAGGAGGAGAAGGAGAAAGAGGAGGTGAAGAAGGAGGAGGAGAAGGAGGAGAAGAAGGAGAAAGAGGAGGTGAAGAAGGAGAAGGAGGAGGAGGAGAAGAAGGAGAAAGAGGTGGTGAAGGAGGAGAAGAGGAAGGAGGTGGAGAAGAAGGAGGAGGAGGAGGAGAAGAAGGAGGAGGTGAAGGAGGAGAAAAAGGAGGAGAAGGAGAAGAAGAAGGAGGAGGAGAAGAAGGATAAAGAGAAGAAGGAGAAGGAGGAGGAGAAGGAGGTGAAGGAGGAGAAAAAAGAGGAGGAGAAGAGGAAGGAGAAAAAGGAGGAGAAGGAGAAAAAGGAGGAGGAGGAGGAGACCGCAGATTTATACCCCACCCTTCTCTCTGAATCAGAGTCTCAGAGCAGCTGGAGATGAGTTGTAATTCCAGGAAATCCCCAGGTCCCACCTGGAGGCTGGCATTTCCAGTGCATGGGGAGACCAACGGGCCGGAGACCCATTGTGGCTGAGGGGTCAGAGTGTCAGGCTAGAATCTGGGAGGCTCCACTGAGGAAGCTCGTTGGTGGACCTTGGGTGAGTCACATACTCTGAGTCTAGCTTGCCTCAGGGTGTTGTCGTGAGCACAAAGTGGAAAACAGGAGAATGAGAACAACAGTCCGGAAACAGCGGCTGGACAAACACTCGTCAGGGATGCTCTAGGCTATTCCTGCATTGAGCAGGGGGTGGGACTAGATGGCCTCTAGGGCCCCTCCCAACTCTGTGATTCTATGAGACGAGTCGTGTTGGGTCCTCCTTGATTAGAAAGGAAACCAACCAACTGGACAGACCCTGCCCCCTGGGACAAGCGCCCTAGAGGCTCAGGAGGCCTCAAAGAGAACCTTTTCTCACATAGCACATAAGTAATGGGTGGAACTCCCTGACACTTGACTTGAGCGCCATCGCCACAGCTGGTTTGGAAGGAGGACTAGACAAATTCACGGCAGAGGAATCCAACAGGGGCTGTCTCACATGGAACTAAAGAGGCCATGGGGGCACCTCCGGTTACTAGACGGTGGCTGAAACGAGAGAGGAGACGTGGGCCTCTCTCGTGGGCTTCCCTGGGAAACAGCAGCCCTCTTGGACAGGGGTCATTTTGTAGGAAAATAGGAGGTGGAGCTCATTAGCATAACTCATTAGCATATGCCAGCCCCCACCCCCCCAGCCAGAAGCAACCCAGACACAACAAAGGAGAGCCCCGGGCGAGCGAGGGCCTGCTTGGGCTGGCTAGAGATCCTGGCTGAGGCCTCGCTCGCCTGATGCTCTCCTGTCCCCCCCAGTCAAAAGGCCAACTCGCTGCCCAAAATCACATAAGAAGTGGAGAAAGAGTGGCAAAGGGCTTCTCCAGGGTTCATGAGAGCTGCTGGGGGTGTGGCAAAACACCTGTGGCTGGCTGGCTGCCCGCTCTCCTCATCCAGGGATTGTTATGCAGCTGCACCTACGGACAGCAATGAGGATCCTGTGAATTTTGGGGGAGGTGTTTGTGAGTTTCCTGCATTGTGCAGGGGGTTGGACTAGATGACCCTGGAGGTCCCTTCCAACTCTAGGATTCCTGACCGTTAGAGCAGTTCCTCGTGGAACAGGCTTCCTCCTGGGGAGGTGGTGGGCTCTCCTTCCTTGGAGGTTTTCAACAGAGGCTAGATGACCTCTGACAGCAATGAGGAGCCTGTGAATTTAGGGGGAGGTGTTTGTGAGTTTCCTACATCGTGTAAGGGGTTGGACTAGATGACCTTGGAGGTCCCTTCCAACTCTAGGATTCCTGAACCGTTAGAGCAGTTCCTCAGTGGAACAGGCTTCATCCTCGGGAGGTGGTGGGCTCTCCTTCCTTGGAGGTTTTTCAACAGAGGCTAGATGGCCCTCTGACAGCAAGGAAGATCCTGTGAATTTAGTGGGGAGGGGTTTGTGAGTTTCCTTTATTGTGCAGGGCGGTTGGACTAGATGACCCTGGAGGTCCCTTCCAACTCTGTCATTCTATGATTTCTAGATAGATAAATTTATTGTCATTGTTCTCAAAAAAGAAATGAGAGCAACAAAATGAGGTGCTCTTCACAAACATACCAACGCATCAACACCCACAAAAGGACATATACATAGACCATTTAAATGCATCTAAAAACAAATAATCATTCATAACCCTGCATTTAGCCTAACCACGGCACTTGGATAGAAGCTGCCCTTGAATCTATTTGTCTTAGCCTTCAATGACTGTTAAGAGCAGTTCCTCAGTGGAACAGGCTTCCTCTTTGGGAGGTGGTGGGCTCTCCTTCCTTGGAGGGTTTTCAACAGAGGCTAGATGGCCATCTGACAGCAAGGAAGATCCTGTGAATTTAGTGGGGAGGTCTTTGTGAGTTTCCTGCATTGTGAAGGGGGTTGGACTTGATGACCCTGGAGGTCCCCTTCCAACTCTATGATTCTGTGATTCTATGATTCAAGGGACAAGGGAGGTGGGGAGGAGGAGGGGGAACCCTCAGAAAGGTTCAGGAGCTCTGCTCCTGTGAGCTCCTGCTGAATTCAAGGCCTACTCTTGGGTCTGACCCAGAACAGCTATTCTGAGGCTCTTTCTCCACCCAAACTGGGGCAGAGAGAGCAGGTGCAGTTGAGAATCCCCCCCCCTTCCTGGGGAGGGGCCGAGAATCTCTCGTGCAAGCGAGCCAGGCCAAGTCCAGCGGAAGGCGTAACTTGAGTCGTCTGCTTACTGACCTGACCCAGAAGGAGAGCCGACTCTCCAGATCAAACGCAGCAGCCAGCCATAGCGGGAGGTCTCTCCCCCCCCCCCCACTCCCGCGAAGAGCCTTGCAGGATCAGATCAGAAGCCCCGCATCCACCCAGCCGCCTGTCTCCAGCAGTGGGCAGCCAGACCGGACGATGGGCCAGTGCCCAAGTCTTTCTATCTGAGAAACCGGGTGTCTTGATGCCATCTCCTCCTCCCCCAGACCTGCCCCTCTCCTGCGGTCTTCCTGACCTCCCCAGGCAACCAGGTTCAGCCCCTGGGTCTCCCTCTGCCCTGCCCAGTGGGGGGGGGAAGCACCAGCAGGAAGGAAAGGAGGTGTTTGGGAGGGGGAATCCCACAGCTCTGCATTGGTATCTGAGAAGGCTAAAGAGCCCGGAGGTACACCTGACAAGGCGTCTCAGTAGGTTCAGGTGGGCAGCTGTGTCGGTCTGAAGCAGCTGGGAGTCAGAAACCTTTAAGGCCAACGAAGTTTTACTCCAGGTATAAGCTTTCGTGCGCGCGCACACTTCTTCGGATACCATTCCGAAGAAGTGTGACCCTTGCACACAAAAGCTTATACCCGAATGAAACTCCGTTGGCCTAAACGCACCTGACTGCACTCAAACAAGGATTTGTGCGTAAGGCTTAGAAACACAGCAACATAGAGCCGGTTGGGACCCCAAGGGGCCATCTAGTCAGCTCCCTTCACAGTGTGGAAACATTCACTCCTGCCTCCCCCACCCCACTTCCTCCGGGGCCCCTGCTCGATGCCCAGAGGAAGGCAAAAGTTTCCAGGATCCTCGAGCCCATCTGGCCTGGGGGGAAAAATCCCTTCAGCCCCCAAAGTGGTGAATGGCTTTAAGAACATAAGAGAAGCCCTGTTAGATCAGGCCAATGGCCCATCCAGTCCAACACTCTGTGTCACATAAGAACATAAGAGAAGCCCTGTTGGATCAGGCCAATGGCCTCTCCAGTCCAACACTCTGTGTCACATAAGAACATAAGAGAAGCCATGTTAGATCAGGCCCAGTGGCCCCTCCAGTCCAACACTCTGTGTCACATAAGAACATAAGAGAAGCCATGTTGGATCAGGCCAGTGGCCCCTCCAGTCCAACACTCTGTGTCACATAAGAACATAAGAGAAGCCATGTTAGATCAGGCCAATGGCCCATCCAGTCCAACACTCTGTGTCACATAAGAAACATAAGAGAAGCCCTGTTGGATCAGGGCCAATGGCCTCGCCAGTCCAACACTCTGTGTCACATAAGAACATAAGAGGAGCCCTGTTGGATCAGGCCAGTGGCCCCTCCAGTCCAACACTCTGTGTCACATAAGAACAGAAGAGACGCCATGTTGGATCAGGCAATGGCCCCTCCAGTCCAACACTCTGTGGTCACATAAGAACATCAGACAAGCCCTGTTGGATCAGGCCAATGGCCCCTCCAGTCCAACACTCTGTGTCACATAAGAACATAGAGGAGCCCTGGTTGGGATCAGACCAATGGCCCCTCCAGTCCAACACTCTGTGTCACAAAGGAACATAAGAGAAGCCATTCTGGATCAGGCCAATGGCCATCCAGTCCAACACTCTGTGTCACATAAGAATAAGAGAAGCCTGTTGGATCAGTTCAATGCCCATCCAGTCCAACACTCTGTGTCACATAAGAGAAGCCCTGTTGGATTAGGCCAATGGCCCATCCAGTCCATCACTCTGTGTCACAGTGCTAAAAAACTCAGTGCCATCAGGAGGTTCCACCAGTGGGGCCAGGACACTAGAAGCTCTCCCACTGTGCCCCCCAAGCGCCAGAATACAGAGCATCACTGCCCCAGATATGAAAACACAACAGAAGCCCTGTTGGATCAGGCCAATGGCCCATCAGTCCAACATTCTGTGTCACACAGTGGCCAAAAAACGCAAGTGCCATCAGGAGGTCCACCAGTGGGGCCAGGACACTAGAAGCCTCTCCCACTGTGCCCCCCAAGCACCCAGAATACAGAGCATCACTGCCCCAGATATGAAACACAACAGAAGCCCTGTTGGATCAGGCCAGTGGCCCATCCAGTCCAACACTCTTGTGTCACACAGTAGCCAAAGGAACCAGGTGCCATCAGGGAGGTCCACCAGTGGGGCTAGAAGCCCTCCCACTGTGCCCCCCAAGAACCAAGAATACAGAGCATCCTTGCCCCAGACATAAGAACATAAGAGAAGCCATGTTGGATCAGGCCAATGGCCCATCCAGTCCAACACTCTGTGTCACACAGTGGCCAAAAAACCCAGGTGCCATCAGGTAGGTCCATCAGTGGGGCAGGGACACTAGAAGCCCTCCCACTGTGCCCCGCCCCCCAGAAAGCACAAGAATACAGAGCATCACTGCCCCAAACAGAGAGTCTCAACAATACGCTGTGGCTAACAGCCCCTGATAGACCTCTGCTGCACCTGCTTATCCAGTCCCCTCTTGAAGCTGCTATGCTTGAGACAGCAGTGCTTCTGAGCATCTACGGAGTGCTTTTTCGCATTCCTATCAGTTCGCCCTAACCAGCCCTTCCCATACACCTGACTTCCAGAACAATGCACAGATATGGGGGGCACTCACCGCTGCAGCTGGGTCCTTTCTGGAGCCAGGTCAGAGCCGGGGTCTTCAAGCGCCCGGAGCCTGGGGGTGGGGAGGAGAGGAGGGGGGTGCTGAAGGGGCTTCTGCAGGAGGCTCTCCCCACCCCCCAACAGAGGGGGACCCCTTTCCCGGCAGGGCCCCTCTCTGGCCACCCCCCCTCCATCCTCACCTGTCCAGCAGGGTCCCCAGGACCAGGCGGGGGGCAGCGAAGGTCCGATAGGTGGCCAGGAAGGCGGGCACGAAGCAGGGGGGTCGCCCAGCGCGGGGGCCTCCAGCAGGTGGCGCACCAAGCCCGGCAGCGAGGCGGCCTTCAGCGCCCGGCTCTGGCCCGGAGGAAGGGGGCACTCCAACGGGGCGGACGCCGCCGCCTCCTCCCTCCTCCTCCTTGCCCTGCGGAGCCCCAAAGAGCCAGGTAGAAGAAGAAGAGGAGGAGGAGGAGGAGGAGGGAGGATCTTGAACCCACAGCCCAGCCACCCCCCGCCCCGTAGGGGACCGCCACTCACCCCCACCGAGGAGCCCTCGACGGGCCCGCTGGCGCCCCCCGACGCCCGGCGGCTCACGGCGTAGATCACCCCGTCGCCGGCCTCTTCCCACAGCGTCACCGGCGCCTGGCAGGTAGGGGAGGGGGCAGAGATGGGAGGGGGCAGAGATGGGAGGGGGGCAGGTAGGGGAGGGGGGCAGGTAGGGGAGGGGCAGAGATGGGAGGGGGAAGAGATGGGAGGGGGGGGCAGAGATGGAGGGGGCAGGGGGCAGAGAGGAGGGGCAGAGGGAGGGGGCAGAGATGGGAGGGGGGCAGGTAGGGGAGGGGGCAGAGATGGGAGGGGGGACAGAGATGGGAGGGGGGGCAGAGATGGGAGGGGGGCAGAGATGGGAGGGGGCAGAGATGGGAGGGGGGCAGAGAGGGGAGGGGGGGGCAGAGATGGGAGGGGGCAGAGATGGGAGGGGGCAGAGATGGGAGGGGGGCAGAGATGGGAGGGGGGCAGAGATGGGAGGGGGGGCAGAGAATGGGAGGGGGCAGAGGATGGGAGGGGGCAGAGATGGGAGGGGGCAGAGATGGGAGGGGGGCAGAGATGGGAGGGGGGCAGAGATGGGAGGGGGCAGAGATGGGAGGGGGGCAGAGATGGGAGGGGGGGCAGAGATGGGGAGGGGGGCAGAGATGGGAGGGGGGCAGAGATGGGAGGGGGGCAGAGATGGGAGGGGGGGCAGAGATGGGAGGGGGGGCAGAGATGGGAGGGGGGCGAGATGGGGAGGGGGCAGAAGGAGACAGGTGAGCCCCCCCTCCCCGCCAAGGAGGTTCAGGGCCCTGTCCCCCCACCCCCCTCCAGGGCCCCACCGCACCCCCAGCCCCCGCCGCTCACCTTGGCGGGCAGGCAGTACCAGCGCGTCCGGGTGAGCAGCACCCCCCTCCGGCGACCCCCCCCGCTTCCAGGCAGCCCCCACAGGCGCAGGAAGACCTTCATGGGCCCGGCGCCCCCCCCCCACCCGCGCACCCGCAGCGCCCTCCCCCCGGGAACGGAGGGCGCCCCCCTCGGGGAAGGCAGGAGGGCGCCGCGAGAGAGAGAGAGCCCCCGAGGTGGGGGGGGCCGCCGCAGGTGGGGGCCACGACTCTGCCCCGCTCTCCCCCCTTGCTGGCGCTTGCTGCTGGCTTCCCTCCCCGCCGCTCTTTCCCTTCCGCCTCGCGAGGAGCCGCCCTCCGACGGGCACTTCCCCAAACCCGGCCCGCCCGCATTCCCCGCCCCCTCCCGGCTGAAGGTGCTCGGAGCCCCGCGGAGGCCCCCCCCCGTCCGCGCGGTCCCCACGAGACGGGCCAGGCGGGACACGTGTCGCGCGCTCGGATCCCCCCTTCCGACGCCCAGGAGTGCGGGGGCGGCGGGGGGGGGTCTGCTGCTTCTGCCACTCACCCGGGCAGCCGGCGTCGTCGGAGGGTCGCCGCCCGCCTCGGGCTCCCGGGCGCGGAAGGCGCTGAGCGTCACTCCAACCTCGCCCCGCCCCGTCCAGCAGGAGGCCGCAGCGAGCGCGGCAGCATCTTCTCTTCCCTCCCCCCGCCTAGGCCCGCTGGGGAGAGACATGGGGGGGGGGCAGCTGAGATCCTGGAGGATCCCCCCCCCCCCACACACACACCTCGCCCCCCTCTGCGCCTGGCTCCCCAGCCGTCCAAAAAGGCGCCGCCCCCTGCAACCCCCCCAAAACGCTGCCCAGTCGCAATCCTCCCTGGGCGCCTTCCTACAAACTGGTGCCAACTTTCCCCTCCCCTCCAGACGGCCCCCAAACGGCACCCAGGAGCAGGGGGGGGGGGGGGGGCCGCAGCTGAATTCCTGGAGGACCCCCCCCTCCACTAGGGTTGCCAATCCCCAGGTGGGGGCAGGGGATCCCCCGGTTTGGGAGGGGCCTGCCCCCCCGCCGCTTCAGGAGTCGTCAGAAAGGCGGGGGAGGGGAGGGGAGGAAATGTCTGCTTGGAACTCTGTTATTCCTATTGGAGAATTTCTTCCCATAGAAGAAACCATGGATAATTGATCTGCGGGTATCTGGGGCTCTGGTGTGGGACTGTTTTTTGGGGCAGAGGGCACCAAATTTTCAGTATAGCATCTAGTGCCTCTCCCCAAAATACCCCCCCAAGTTTCAAAAAGATTGGGACCAGGGGGTCCCAATTCTATGAGCCCCCAAAGAAGGTGCCCCCTATCCTTCATTATTTCCTATGGAAGGAAGGCATTGAAAAGGTGGGCCGTCCCTTTAAATGTGGTGGCCAGAACTCCCTTTGGAGTTCAATTTTGCTTGTCACAGCCTTGATCTTGGCTCCACCCCCTAATGTCTCCTGGCTCCACCCCCCAAAGTCCCCAGATATTTCTTGAATTGACTTGGCAACCCTACCCTCCACCTCCCCACTCTGCTCCTGGCGCCGCCTCCTAGCAAGC